>NW_018128074.1:390586-399285 GCF_001952655.1 Monopterus albus
TTACTTGTGTGGTGTAGAAGATAATTATTTAAGAATGTAATTATGTAAGAATGTTAACACTCTGTTATAATTTTTTTAGTATATTACTTGTGTGGTGTAGAAGATAATTATTTATGTAGAGATACTGCTTGTAAACCAATGATGGTAAGATGATGTCATGGGGTAGGACTGGATAAGTCTGACTTCTTCCTACTCCATTCAAGCATGTACTAGGTATAAGCAAATTGATATTGGATTAGCATTTGTTGGATATGTGTAAAATTATGTGTGTTGATATATCAACTGTCTTTACATGCTTGAAAGAATAAAATCAATCAATCAATGATAACATCATGGAAACAGTTTTTCTGCTTTGTGTGAAAAGGCTATCCATTTTGATGTAAAGGTTTTCATTAAAAGCCACAGTGTCAGTGGCAGGCCTGCATTATTGTAATATGACAGATGAGAATAAATGCTCATGACTGTGGTAGAAGACTTGTTCTTTTTTCCTGTGACCAATTCCCCTTTTCTTTTTTCCCTGCAGTAAAATCCACAAGAAGAACAACTATTAGTCACAGCTGAGACTGGTGTTGATGTAGCAAACATTTGCTGCATTGCTGAAAGTCCCCAGGTTAGTAGCAAAGCACATCACGGACTGGAAATGTAAAGCAGGTTTCACTTGGAAATCAAAAACACAAAGAAGCTTGCATCTGAACTTGAACCACTCACTTCAAGGTTCAACTGTCTACATAAATGCACAACATTCAAAAGTGGGGCAACTCTGTCCTCATGTTCTTGCAACACTGAATATGACTTTTCTCAATTTAAACAGCATATCATACTATCTCAGTTACCTCTCTCACATTACATACAGATGAAAACTCATGCTTGACCACCCGTAGTAAAATAGGTATAAAGAAAAAACAGATGCAGACTTGTCTGTGCCTCAAATGTATTCGTTTCACATATTTGCACATACTGTTTCCTATTTAGCTTGTTGCAATTTCTTTTCACTGCCGTGTACCTGATGCTGCGAGTCAGCGTCTGACCTCTGCCCTTCATGGTTCATGTAACTTATATCAACTTCGAGGATGACTGCCCCTGCTAAATGCACATCAGTGTGTCTGCTCACACAAAGGCCGGCATGCCTGTTATCAAAAGTCAGATCTGACTGACCACAATCCATTTCCCTCCTTTGAGTCTCCTTTGCCACCTCATGACAGCAGGTTTTCCAGCTCATTTCACTTGAGATTGCCATGTCACAATGAGGACAGGGACATCTCTGCAGTGACCCCACCTAAATCAGCAACACTTGATCTGACTGAGTTGTGTAGCAGATGACATTGTGTCCTTGCAAACGGAGGCTGAGGAGATGCTGCTCTGAGGCACTGGGGGCTAACGGGCATGTCAAGGATAAGTGTTTTCCTTGATGAGCTTATAAAAGTCAGTCTGAGTCCAAATCTCTTAAAAGGCTCATTTAACCCGGATTCTCCTCCAAAAATGACAATTTGATTTGTCTGGTGGTTAATGTACTAAAGGGCTGGTAATGTAATTTGACGGCAGGTGGAGGTTCTGGTGGGGAGACGCAGGCATAAACTATTTAAGTAAAAGGACCGGAGTGCTTTGTAGTTCACCCTCAGCTGGCCGGAGGACTGAGGGCATCTCAGGCTCATTAGTGCATCTTCTGATGGGACCGACAAAAGGCAGCAGTCTGTGGCTTTATCTCACCAAGCAGGAGGACGTTGTTAGCTGCACCATAATAAACAGAATGGAGGCAGCCACTGGGTCCCAATTGAATTTCCTGGCTTAGTAACTCAGTTGTTCACCTGCTACTATTCCATTTTACTCAGCTGAGCCAGATACTGCATCTAAAAATATTAAATGTAAAGACCCTCCCACTACTCTTTACATAAAAATACATAATCCTATCGCTTTGATAACCACTAACCCCCCCCCCCCCCCAAGAAAATTAAGTGACAGTTACTAAATGGAGAAACTTGGAGGGTTAGCTTGCCATGTTTGATCAAATTAGTCTTTGTGCTTTTGATGGAGAGACAAATCAGGAATGTTAGTTTAGTGCAGAGGCAGCTAACAAAGAGGATCTAAGCTGGATTGCTAACATTGCTAGATGGGTTAGATGGGTTACAGATAACAGAGATCAGAACAGACAGTTGCTGCACAATCCCCACCATCAAGGAAAAGTAAACACTCCTGTGAAGACTGCTTGACCTTCAGGAAACCGAGGTTACAATCCTGAGCACAGCTGGCTAGACATACTGACAGTTTACACACTGAATTAATGATACAAGTCAAGGTCAAGTGCTATCTGATTATGCGCCCCATATGCAGCCGGGGGAGAAAACATGCTGAAAATTCCTTTACATGTTTTTATGCACCAAATCCTAAGTCACATTTAGTTTTTTTTTACCAGTAGGATGTGAATTAGTGGAACAGACACTTAATGCATGTATGTTTTCAGTGTATGTCTGTTGGCAGTTTGGAGCCCAGCAGAGTGTGAGGAGATCAGTCGCAGAAGCAAAGCAACATCCTGAAAACATGTAATCACTATCTGGCTGCTGTTAATTGAAGATGTTAGTGCAGTGGGGTGGGTAATGACACAGGAACCTTCTTGTTCTGTCACAGATGGACTCTAGGCCCATATGCACACACCACACACACAACAAACATCCCACAGCCCTTCTCGCCAGCTTTTTACAAAACATGACATGATGAGGGCGGGTGCACCAACACTGCCTCTGTCTTACAGAGAAAGAGAAAATCAAAGTAAACAATATTAAGATATTAACATATTCTTTAAAGATTTAAGACACATATGTCTATTCAGAAGTGTTCTCAACAAGAATCATCAATTTCTTTGAAATGTATCAATGCACCATCTATCATTAAAAATGCAATGAATGAAAAGCCATGTTTTATACAGGTAAAATATTAGTCCTGCTTTTTGTCAGACGCCTGTAAATGATCAGGCTCCCACACTGCCCCCTAGAGGTCAGCAAAGGTAGGAGAAGCATGAGGGAGTAGAAAGAAGCAGCACTGCAAGTAAAACACTGTTGAGAATATTCTGCTGCTTTTAAAACCCTGTAAAAAGATTAAAAATGAAAACTTATGATGGTTTGAATATGCCAGTACCTCATTTAACTGCAATGAGAAATTCTGTGACTAAATCATACTTACAAAGAAGTGCACTTTTCCACAAAGATGTCATATCCGTGTAACCTATACGTCTTAGCAGATTTTCAAGAAAAATCTCTGCATTCATACTTGGAGTGCAGGGCTCCATCACTTATCTGTCAGCATTCAGTTTTCCTACAGAGCACCTCAGTAGCCTTCACTCACACCCGATGACTTGTCATAGACTCTTCTGAGCTCCCCTGCTCAGTGAAGACGTTCATCCTGATTACCAAGGCTTTTCTAAGGAACGATATGAAGCTACGCAGTAACTCAAAAGAAAATCACTTGATGAAAGCTGTAATTCAATCGGCAACTATGCTTCATCTGAGTCACCCCTAGCAGCAGCAACAGCTTCTCGCCAGGCATGGCATGCCTGATGTTTATGTGGCAGGGATAGGATGTTAAGGATTCCAGCAAACAAACCTGCCTGATCCTCATCTGAATAGAGGCTGATTATCTCCACACGCAGCCCCAGCATGTTGTCAGTACACGGCCAATAGAAGTCTACCAGAGCCCTGAAGCTTTATAGCACATCAGACATACATCACCACCACCCTACTACTACCTGGCCCGCAGAAAATGGGTCGCCAAAATCGCCATGAGCTTTAATTATCATCCCTGACTCTCTCCCTCTTCGACTCTCTTGCTTGATTTTCTTGGATCTCTTACAGGCAGGTGACTTTTGTTTCTGCTGAAAAAAACCACGCAGGAGGGGGGGGGGGGGTCCTGTGAAAGCACCGAAATAGCTCCATCTACCAAATAAGAGACACAAAAATATGCACATGCCACATGGCACCTTCGCCCCTGATGTGCAGCACTGGGTGTCCTGTCACGCTGGTAGGGGGAGAGAGGGAAGAAACACTAATGCGCAGCCCTCGGTAGTGATGACAGCCCATCTTTAGGCTGTAATGAAGCGAGGAAGAGAGTAATGAACTCTGCACATAGGCCAAATGTACAACAGAAGCTGAACAGGATGCAGAGACACACAAAGGCAGTCAAATGGAGATGAGAAAGAGGGGGGAAGTGATAGATAACAAGGCTGAGGTGTGACAGAAAGGGTGTGTTAACCACACGGCTGATGGCAGAGACCTTATCCAAAGAATGAGGAACAGACCTCCTGTTAATGTTCTCTCAACATTCGCCTCCTCTCCGTGTCAGGCCATTCTGCTCATTTTCCTCTGAGACAGAGATTCATGTCCTCTGAGTGCAAACCTGAATGAGGCTGACTGAAGCCAGCTCTAATAGGAATGTTTGAAAGATAAATAGCTGCTACCAAGCCATCTCATTTGAAATAACAGTGCACACAGATGCATAAGTATTGAACACAAGTGCTTGTTTTTGGCTTCCTGGCTGGGCAGACTGGCTTGAAGGAGGAAGAGGACATTTGGCTCCAGCAGCCGTTGATGCTCTCTGTGTGTGCAGGCAGAAGTAACGATGTGGTACAAGAGAAATTACTCTATCACAAGACTTTTTTCCCCTGCAGCGGATTTTCATTCTTAATCAAAAAGCTCATTACAGCACATGCAGGTCCACTTGTCGTTTATATACTGCAGAAATGTTCTACGGCTGCCTCCAGCAGCCGATGCAGTTGTTGACACACAAGACAGAAAAAATGCTATGACTTCAACACATTTCAAACAGTTGTGTAACCTTAAACATTTACGCCTGCTTTTTGTAGGTTTCTCCGCAGTTCCCTTGGATTTCTCATTACTCCCAGAGTAACAGAATGAGAGCCACAGATGATAATGAAGCCTCTTTGTTCTGGCCCGCAGCTCTGATGGCCATTTTCTGCAGTTCCTGAAGAAAGTCATTCCATATTGGCTTCCATTCCACAAAATAGCCCATCATCATGATGCAATATATAACCCCTGCCCCAAATTTCTCTCTTGTAGTCCTTAGAACCCTGGATGCTATGTTTTGTGATCAAACAGCCCCTGGAGGCAGTGATAATGCGCCTAATGTATAGCATTGTTGCAGCTGAACCACTGTGAAAAGCAAGAAAAATAGACCAGAAAGCTGAACAATGATGTTTGTAGAAAATTACTTTTTAATTGAGGCATATGCCATAGACATGACAGATAAATTAGCCATTGTCAAGGCATTCAGCTGTGGTGCGTCACTTACGGTTTGTGTGTTATTTGTCTGAGCACTCCAGCTGAATGTTTTGTTTTTGGTTTTGTCTGTCTCTCTGGTGATGTTTATCCTGTATTCACTCCAAAATCAGGAACTATGACTAATACTAGCTATATTTTCTTCTTCTACTTTTTGAGCATAACTAATGCTACTCTAAAGCTATTTTCATTAACGGTTCGTTTTATGTCCAAACTGCAATCCGATGTAACGGTATTTTGTCAAATGTACATACTGAACCAGAAAATAATCCTGAAACCACCCAAGCAGCAGCACTGGAGGGACCGAGAGAGCAATTACAGCAAATTGAGACCATATAGTGACATTGTCAGCACCCGTGTGAAAAGGGTTTACAAAAGGCTCTTTCTGATGTCTTTGACATACAGTGCTACTGATGCTGCACCACAGGACTGTACTGAAGAACTGCCTCTCGTATCAGTGCCACTGTCTCCTGTCTATGGAAATCTATAATGTTCTTGAGTAATCTTTTTAATTACAATGTAGTATTTGTACTGAGCATGTCACACCTGTTCCCCTTTTCCTCTTCCTCTCTCTAGCCTCTGACTGACTTCGCTGTGGCAGTGTGTTTACAATGCTTTCCTGTGAACAACAACACTAGATGACTCACCTGGCTGTTGCTCCACCTGGCAGCAGAGTTTCCTGCCTGAGCTCACCTGGCTGTGCCTCTCCGGGTCGAAGCGTCTCCTGTCCCGGCTCTACAGCTCACCTGGCCATGTTCTTCCTGGCAGCAGTGGCTCCCCCACCAACTCTACACCTCGGCCTATCAGCCCAGCTACATTATACATCTCCAGAGACTCTGTTCCTGGCTCCAACTCCACTTCTGGAGTCCACCTTACCTGTATTCCAGATTCTGGGTCTGCCGACCCTAACAGAGCATGTACTGTATATTTTAACTGTGGGCTCTGACAATAAATATGACAAGAGGTTAGCTAATTGTTCTTTATTGTTTATTATATAACTATACCAGACAACACTTGGAGAGCACAAACCTTTGCCCAGGCAGCTCACTGTCCCCACAATGTCACTCCACCTAAATGCGACATCTCTATGATAATTTAACCATCATATTATTATTCTTTTAACATGAAAATGACCTCTAGCATTTAGAATCATGTTGATATCATTATTAGTATAAATGTTATTCAAGAGAAACAAAATTTCAGTAATTGCTATATTCTTTGGCGGCACAGTGGATCAGTGGTTAGCACTGTCACAGCAAGGGGGTTCTGGATTTGAGCCCCGGCCGACCTGGGGCCTTTCTGTGCAGAGTGTGCATGTTCTCCCTGTGCCTGCATGGGTTCTTATTTTATGAATGTTCCATGAGCCATACCCTACATCACCAAGAAATTTCATCAAAATCCAGTCATTTAGTTTTGTGCTATGCTGTGAACAACCCAAGAAATTTAACAACCTGACTGGCAGAGGTAATAATAGTTTTAATTCTATTCTTTAACTTTTAAAATTATAAACATGTAATATATGTTCAAGTCAAGCACCGGAAACTCATTCACCATTTAGTCCGTAAACAGAATTTCCATTTGGTGGCATCTTTTCATAAAAATGAAGTCGGCATTGAGAAACAGCTGTGAAGAGGTGTCAGATTCTGTAAACCATCTGTACAGAAACAACTGGAAAACAAGAAGACTCACATACTATGATGCTAATGTGCACTTTGTTTGTGGCAGCACGGATGTGTATCACGTGTATGTTTCTGTCACTAAACAGATGGCAAGGCAGTCTACTGTGGCAAGAGTCTACCGAACTAACTTCTAAACAACTGGGAAGTACACAGGAAGTACAGGCTGCTGTGGTGGAACTTGCAGAACACACAGAACTGGGCACAACAGAAGCTTCGTGAACCTGAGCCAAACACATGAAGTGATGCAGCTGTTGGGATGGACCCACCCTGGGCTCTCTGGGCCTTGTTTCAAGGAGGTGAACATCATCACACATGCCAGAGCTGCTCCACTGTTGCTTTCCTGCCTTCTGATGAGCTGTTTCTGTATCAGCACTGAATTCAGCTCACCAAATCACAATGAAAGTTGTCTCAGGACACTTTACAAAGTAAGGTCTAGACCTATTATTATTAAGGTACAGGGAGAGAGGAGACATACAGTTAAATGGTGGCATATACGCATGGAGAGAGAGAGGAGAGGAGCTCAGAGCATCATGGGAGGACGCTCAGCAGCCTAGGCCCATAGCAGCATAACTAAGGGAAGGTTCAGGGTCACCTGAGCCAGCCCTAACTATAAGCTTTATCAAAAAGTCTTAGGTCTAATCTTAAAGTATGATCGTCCTCTTGTTAAAAAAAAGGAAAAGGCTATTTTCTCTGAACCATCATAGAAAGCATTAATTAACACAATGTAATGAGACAGCTTTGTTGTAAAGAGATGATGAAAAGGTGAGAATCTGTCATGTGCGTTTTCATTGTTAAATAAATACTTAGGAAGTGCAACATCCCTCAACTGCCTTATCTAGTACCCACTAGCTGAGCCCTTGTTGACACCTAGCCCACAGTCCCTCAGTGGGAGCTATCGAGTCCCAGTCAGAGCTGCTAGGCGTGTGTCTCTAAATGGAAGTAAGTGTAATTACAGGATGATGAAGGCAGGTAGCAGCCAGCCAGGCAATCATTTTTCCTGATTGAGAAAGAAAGTTAAGGTCTGAAAGGCCACTGAAGTGTGAGCCCACGGCAGGTGCAATCTGACGCCTCAATAAACCTGGCTGAAATTAGAAACTTCTTGTTCTGCTCCTGGATGTGGGAATGACTCTTCTAGCCAAAGTTAGCATGATGACATTCTCTTTGTTTTAGTTACACTCCCCACTGCAACATTAATCACTTAGAAATAGGCAAAGCTGGGCCTGTGAGAGCCAAGTTATTTGATGCATAGGATGTAATTGAATTTATTTATTTATCCAAAGCAATAACAGAGTGCATTTCCCAGGCGAGATGTGAGTGTTGCATTTCACTGAACAGAGCAGGAGATTTACTGTGCATGAGCACAATTACAAGCATACCAACACCACACGTCAGAATGAACAGATCTTTGGAATTCAATTTCTTTTCTGCACCTTTTGAGTCACTGAAATAATGCAATGTTTTGTAACTAATTAATCATGACTTGTCTTTGTCTCAGAAGAATACATATACCTTAGGCAATATAAATCATTATTTCTGGAGACTGACACTAATCTCACTAATCTCTTTATTTATGTATTGCACATCTAATCCCAGCACAGGGAGCTGCATATTCCACAGACATGGTACACTACAGTACAATGATGTAAAATGTCTAAAGCACGCAAAGAGGTGGTTAGATAAGATAAGATAAGATAAGATAAGATAAGATAAGATAAGATAAGATAAGATAAGATAAGAT
>NW_018128074.1:399329-405458 GCF_001952655.1 Monopterus albus
GACAAAAACATGACATATGAAATAAGACCATATAAAAAAAATTAGCTGCTAGAAAAATGAAATAAACAACAGCCCCCGCCCCCAAAGAGTGAACATCCTGGGTGTGAAATGTCTTTAATGATGTTGTGGGCTTTTTTGAGGCAGCAGGAACTGTGTAGTTCTTCCAGAGTGAGGAGAGGGCAGCCGACGATCTCCTGGGCCGTATTAATGACCCACTGGAGCATTTTCCTCTGAGCCACTGTGCTGCTGCTGTACCATACACATACAGTATGTACAGTAAGGATGCTCTCAGTGGAGCACCAATGGAAGGACACCAGCAGGCTCTGGGATATGTTGTTCTACCTGAGCACCCGTAGGACGTATAGTCTCTGCTGAGCCTTTTTAAGCAGTTTAGAGGTATTCACGCCCCAGGTCAGATCCTCCCAGAAGGCGGAAGGCCGGCACCCTCTCCACATGGTCCCCACTGAAATACAGTGGCAAGATGTCTGTTTCTTCCTCCTGAAGTCGACAATGACCTCCTTAGTCTTTGAGGTATTAAGGAGCAGATTTTTCTCTCTGCACCACACTATCAGCCTCGCCACCTCATCCCTGTAGGTAGTCTCATCCCCCCCAGAGATAAGCCCCACCACCGTGGTGTCATCAGCAAATTTTACAATGGTGTTGTCGTGGTGGGCGGGGGTACAGTCGTGGGTGCACAGGGTGTAGAGCACGGGGCTCAGCACACAGCCTTGTGGGGAACCAGTACTGAGGCTGAGAGCCGTGGATGTGTGTGGGCCCACTCTCACCCTCTGGCTGCAGCAGGACAGGAAGCTCTTAATCCATGTGCAGGTGGAATATGGAATTCCCAGGTCCACCAGCTTGTCCACCAGTTTATAGGGGAAGATGGAGCTATAATCCACAAAGAGCAGCCGTGCACAGCTCTCCTGATGCTCTAAGTGGGACAGCACAGCATGGAGAGCTGTGGCTATGGTGTCCTCTGTTTGCCCTGTATGCAAACTGGTGTGGGTCAAATGTTGGTGGGAGGAATGACATAATGTGTCCCCGTACCAGTTTCTCAAAACACTTAATCACCACTGGAGTGAGTGCAACTGGCTGGTAGTCATTGACACTGATTATGTTGGGTTTCTCAGAAGGGGGCACTAGGATGGAGGACTTCAGGCAGGGTGGGACAGTGAACTGGGCCAGAGACTGGTTGAAGCACCTTCTCAAGACTCCTGCCAACTCGGGTTTACAGCCTGCAGGGTGCCCCTCACCTCATGCTCCCCTACTGTGAGGGTGGGGCTGCTGTGAGCTTTACATAAAATGAAGAGTGCATTAGACACAAAGTAACCATGTGACAGTGAGGATGAGTGCTTTAGTCCATGTGGGAAGCATTAAGCATTTCCACAAAAACACTGATCAACTGTGCAGACAGTCTCACACTGTAGTAGAATGTAAACCTACCTTAAGTGGTACCTAGTATTGTTGCAGATTGGTTTTCATCTCTGAGATTTCTGCCCAATGAACAGATTTTATTTGTGCTGCACTGTCAATTAGCTATTCACAGTAAAATCTAGCATACCTGGAACATTGCTGGAAGACACAAAGGTTGCTGTAGCTTTTTGTTTTCATAGAAAACCCGGCCACCTGAGCAAATAGTGTTTTTTTTCTCCCACTGCCAAAAGTCAAAACAAAAGATGGGATCCTGCTATCACTCCGTATCACTCACTGTGTAAGCCTTCAGTCCACGCTGAACACAAAACCACAGGTCATTGTAAAAGCTAAAAGCCAAATCCCTCTCAACACTGAAAAGCAACATGGAAAAATCAGTTCCAACATAATGCTTTCTTTCTGCAGCAGGTAAATTAATTTTTCATAGAAATATACCCAGTGTTTTGGAAAGTTCTGTAAGCTGATTAAGAGGTGCACTTAGCCACACATGGATAGCAAGTGTGTGGATCTGGGTGGCACAGTGGGATGTGAGGGGTGTGGAGAACTGACTGGCATCAGACATCAGTCTCCGAGGCGACATATCCACTTCTACATTAACCCCATGCTGTGAGATGCACTGCTGATGCTGAGCCTGTAATTAATGAAGAGAAAGAGAGAGACAGACAGTCAGAGGGAGCTTGGGGCAACAGGAAAAGCTGAGGAGTCTCCAAATATTTCTTCTACAAATTTGATCCCTTACACTACCGTGTTAGATACTTTGAATTAAAAATGACTTATAAACTTCTGAATCAATTCATTTTTATTTTGCCTCGGTCATCCTTTTGTCAGGCATCTGTCAAAACAGAGTTATGTTTGTGTATTAGCTACCCAGAGACACACTAGCTAGCGTGTAATGTCAGACATGGCTTGTTAGCATATAGATTAGTATTCCAGTCTGAAAGGAACTATTATGAAAACCAACAGACACAAGCTGCAAGTTGAGCTGTTACTAATGTAGCTGGATCAAATACTTGAAAATATTCATATAATGGGTCTAGAGAATGTCGTGCCATTTGTTGAATAGTTGAATATTTTTGTTATTCATGATACTGCATGCCAGTAGTTAAGTGTGAAATATTATTGCTTGTACTCAGAGACACTACATGAAAAGTGATACAGTTACACCATTGACTTAAGAATTCATCTACAATGACTGTTCAAACAACTGGTGGAAGGTTTTCAAGGACCATACTGGTTTTGGATCTTAGCAGCATTTATTTCAAATCATGACCCAGCTGCTTCACATTGCACTGATACCAACTAGTTTCCAAAACTTTCCAAACTTTATTATGAAATGTAACGATACTGTGTGGACCAGCAGATTTATTTTGAAGTGCAATTTAGTAAGCAGCATCAGGACTGTAATAATAGAACTGTAATAACAGAACTGTGATGCAGACATTATAAAATGTTTTTCATAATCATAATTTTTACATTTTTATTGAAAGAAAAGTGAATGTCAGTGTGTGACGCCAGAATCACTGGGCCTTAATTTAGCTTATTGGATTGCTTATCAAATTTTATCTTACATAAAATACAGTGCAAGGTCATCATGTGGCAACAGCATTGGCCCAAAGTGTAGCTGACTGTTTTCAAAATACAGTAAAAATGGTGGATTCAAAAGGAATTTTAAAAACGGACAAAAATCCAACCCATTTGACATCCACAGGAAAATACAGAATATGCAGAAAATACGTGAAAGAAATACAGACAGAGTTTTTAAAGCAAGAATAAAATAGCAATGAGGCACCATTTTCTGCAATACTTGTCATTCCCAAGGGCAGAGAGGCCACATGAGCCACCATAATAATGGGTTAGACGATGATGAAGATTTAAAGTGCCAAGTGGGTTTAGAAGAGCCCTGCTTTCACAAAATCAATGTGGCCTGAGGATGAAAGAGGAAATGGGTGCCAAGCGTCGCAAAGTCTTGATTGCTGTCTGGAAAGGAGTACACTCAGCTGATCAATACTGATTTATAAAAAAGAACAGTCAAATGCACTTCATGCTTTTCTTGGATGAAAACATTACAGACACATGTAACGACTCCAACAGTTAGCCCAACTGCAAGAATCATGTGCATCTTCTAGAGTGAATGACTTCATACTCATCTTTACTGATCTAGCACCAATCTAGTACAGTTAGGTCCTAAGCTGTGTCATAGAGTCAGACTCACCAAATGACTGAATGCTTTTTCCCAGATGACCACCTGCTATTGTATAGCTCAGTACGACACCGACAGGCTTTATCTGCTTTGCCCCTTCTAACACCACAGGAGTATTTATTATGCTGATGATATCCCAAGAGACTGCAGATGTAGAAAATGTGATATGTCATTGGATGTGTTGTATATATGAGCCAAGGTCAAAGGGAGTAAAAACATCATTATTCACAGCTCAAGTTGCAGCGGCATGCTATCAAAGAGCAATCGGTTGAGTGCAGCCATGTAAAAAGTTTCCATCTTTGCCTCCACATTTTCCAGCACCAATGAGGAATTCATGCCCTTTGAGCAACTGAACACATCTACATACATGTGAAGAGATGGATTTGCTACGCACTACCAGCAAGGTTATGTAAAAAACAGAGGGTGAGCAATGCAGTCACAATTTGTCACCCATGTGGCACGTTTTTGAGCAAACCACTTTTCAAGTCAAGATAATGAAGCAGCCACCCCACCCCCAAATACACACACACACACTTGTCTAATACGATACATCCACTCTCCTCGAGCTGTCACGTAGGCAGCCAGGCACTGGCGTCTATTCACAATCCATTCAAAATGGTCCCTGCCACTTTTATTGAATTTCACATCAACAGAAGGGACAATTAAGATGATGAGGTTTGGTGGGCGGACAGTTAAAGAAAGCCATGCCCACCAGGCAAACCATCCCTCCACAGTGCATGTGCCTGATGGGAAGGACTGTGTGGGATTGTACATGTAGGTGGCATGTACGGTAAAGATGCTTATGTTGGCATGTAGGCAACCTGATCGGGCGGCATGTGGTGATTGTTTTGAAGGAGGCTAGCCCTGTAGCAGCATCATGAGTAAAACCACTAGCTAATCAATTACTTAGGTATGAATAAAAAAACAAACAAAGAAAAGATATATGATTCCTCTTGTCATTATCCCACAGATGTCTACACATAATTTACACAAATAATGACACATTCAAAACTGATTTGTTCCCAGCCTGCTTCTGTGTTTTCTTCTTCATGCTGAGATATTTGTGGATGGAAACCCATCAGATGGATAAGACTGAGTAAACATTTGCACAGTGTTGTACATGCATTCTGCCATACAACTAAAAAATATACATCCAAAAAAAAAAAAACAACTGTTATAGACAAGGAGAGCTGGGGAAAACAAAGAAATGTAGCAGTGCGTAAAAGAAACAGCTGTCAATAACCCAAGAGTCCTCTTTGATCACAGTGGCACATAAAAGCAACAGACATTAAATGCACTTTCTTCAAGGGAATTATAATTAAGCCCTGTGTGTTATATTGACCTTTCTGTAAAACTACATGAGTATTGAACAGCAGAAAAAACATTCATCTTTTGCAGATATTTCAAAGCAGCTATTAAATGATGTATTCATGGCCTACAGTACAGGGCACATTACAGTAATATCATGTTTCAACGGGTCGTTATGTCAACCAAAGAAACAGAGGACACTAAAAGGCAGCCAACAAATGCGGTGGCACAAACATAAAGTGCTTGCCTTGCTTTAATGGTATGTCCACAAGTAACCAGAGAAAACGGCAATGCAAGAGGCAGTTAAGTGACTTCTCTTTTTGCGAGCCTTGGGCAGAGACACAGGGGCACAACAGTGAAAAACAAAGAAAGTCCTTGTCATGAAACATTGATATTTGTGTCCAGAGGAGACCTCCTGGCCTCAGGGCCTTCATTTTACTCCATTGGGTGAAGTGACCTGGACAGGACTGGGGCAAACATGCTGAAAGAACACACTGAGAAAGACAGAGTGGAGGAAAGGGCTTTTTTTTTTTACTTTGTGCAGAGGAACATCAGCCCCTACACAATGGCTGCTGTCTGATGGACTAGCCGAAAGGGAGCTCTTTTGTTTGTGTGTATCTGTGTGTGTCCATAATTATTTTTTAAGCGAGTGTATGTTCCTGATATATCAGTCTCTTAAGGCCTGCAGCCAGAGATGTGTAACAGAACTTGAAATGGCCCCCTAAAATCAAAGGCCATGTTGGACATGACAAACAGAGATGGAACATGTTCTGTTCCACAAAGGTCTTGTCTCGATGGCGCACGGCAGTGATGGCAGGTGTTTTTTATAACATGAATATAAAGGACATATAAATACATTCTAAATATTGTTGAATCCTCAGTCTGCTCTCTGTGCCAAGTCACAGCTGCAAGGGTGTCAGTGGGTGCTAAGGGGCCCTGCTTGACCCACACAATTAGCCTGATACCAACCCCCCCCCCCCGCCCTACTCCTAAACACACACAGCACACTTCTCCATCTCTCTCGTTACCCAACCCTCTAGCCTTTTCACCCTGCTCTGATTAATGAGTCTCGTCAGATACCGTCCGTTGCCACTCACACCAATTAAGACATTAGGCCTTTTCCACATGGCTTCCTACTCTTAAACAAACAGCAGGACTGCAGAGCCCACCCTCTCTCTCTCACTCTCTGC
>NW_018128074.1:405527-424125 GCF_001952655.1 Monopterus albus
TAGAGAGACTGTTGTGAACTGGGCCTGTTAGCCTCCTACAGTGGAACCCAGCACAGAAAAAATGGAGCAATCAAAGCTGAGTGTCAAACAATCCCTGTGTGACAGACAGCCCTCCACAGAGATCTCGTCTTGCTCTCCGTGCTACTGTCTGCAGGACGCTGCTGTAGGACACCACTGGGTCTGGACCAAAGGCTTAATTGGATCGACCACCAACTTTTAGCAGTGCAACATTAGGGAAAGCAAATTACTGCCTCAACTTGATTGGATGCTTTTAGCCTTGATTCTCATCAGACCCTTGAAAGTTAATAGTCTCTGACCTGTGGCTGCTCATGTCAAGAAACTCTCCAAACCCTGATTGAATATATTATTCTCCTTGTGAAGTGGACAATAAAACATCTTCCCACATGATGGAGTTTCTTGTGTTTGTGTAATCAGTGATAATACCTAATCTGTTCAGCTTCAGTGGAAACCTGTCCTCTGCTCGGTGACATGCCCTAATGAGATTAGCCTTAGATATCAGCTAGTCACATTATATAGCACAGAAGAGCCGGAGAATGATGAGCTCTTGAGGCGGGGTGATTCGTTCTGTGAGTCCAAGCATGTTTCTGTGCACGGGGATGCATGCTTGCAGTCTTTTTGTTTCTGTGCCTGTGGTGTTTGTAGCCACTGCGTCACGTTAGTATTCCAGTCAATCAAGTCGTGCTACCCTGTCTTTCATCAAGGTACTATGCATGATTGCCAACGCTTGGATGTGCAGAAATGTGAACATCCCTGGGGGGACTCCCCGCTCAGAGGGAAGGACTCATCTGTCACACAGACCACCGTACCGATTCACAGTGACAGCTGCGCAGTCTGACTCAAACGGATGACAGCACAGTACAAAAGGCTAAACAGTGAATACATGTAGGGACACTGATGTACAGCTGGCAAAATGTATGGTAATGACATATAATCAGGGCACATCAAGTGCAATACTGAACTTTGAATATTGATTATTTGCACCCTATTGTGTCAAAAAGGAGATTAATGAGTAGAATAATAAGAGATCAGTTAATAAATATAAGGAACAGTGAAGGCATTCTGCAAAGCTCTGCAAAAAAAACTGTAACTTTCAAAAGCAAGTTTCAAAATACGCTCGGTTTCCCAGGTTGTTGACTGATCCCCTGTGTTTTTAATGTTCCTCTCTGAGCTTGGATGTTATGACATACAATATAAAATAGCTACAGCTTTCTAAAGGTTTTATAAAATGTACACGGTGCTGTGGATCTTTTCTGTCAGTAATCATTTTTCTTTCCCAGTCACATTTTGCTCCCCGGTGTAGTGCCACCAGGCTTTTGAAACTTTGTAAAGTCTTTTGACCTGCAACAGAATTAAAAAGCAGAAGGCAGCTACAGCGGCACTTTGGACCAAGGAAATCTGCAGACAGAGGGAGAGCGCGAGAAAGGGAGGGAAGGATGGAGTGAAAGAAGAGGAGCCATAGAACTGCAGAGTGCCGGGGGGTGGGGGGTTGTTTTCTATGTCACTGCAGTCCCATATTGTCCCCAGAAAATGTCACTCTGCCCTTGGGAGGCAGCTCCGAGGTGAGGCTCATCTGTCTGACCGCATTTACCGAGATGTTCTGTGGCGAGGTCCAGAGGAGCCTGAAGGCGTCCCACTGCACTTTGTCTGCCCGCCGACACCCCTCACGCTGATTGTTTCCCCCAAAACCTACAATGGACTTGATCTTCCAGCCACACAGTGGTAGTTCTTTTCTTTTGTGAAAAGTCATCATACACTTGAATTCATATTCATATTTCTATGCATTGCTGCATCCAGCGGGGAACCCTACAGTAGTTGTACACATCCATCCATCCATCCATTTTCCTCTGCTTATCCGGGACCGGGTCGCGGGGGCAGCAGTCTAAGCAAAGATGCCCAGACCTCCCTCTCTCCAGACACTTCCTCCAGCTCCTCCGGGGGCATGCCGAGGCGTTCCCAGGCCAGCCGAGACACATAGTCCCTCCAGCGTGTCCTGGGTCTTCCCGGGGGCCTCCTCCCGGTGGGACATGCCCGGAACACCTCCCTAGGAAGGCGCCCAGGAGGCATCTGAAACAGATGCCCGAGCCACCTCAGCTGGCTCCTTTCGATGTGATGTTGTACACATCAGAAAAGTCAAAAGTGCAGCGTGCTGCTAAAATAACCCTAAACAAGTTTTCAAAGCTTAAAAAAAGAAACAATGAACATACTGTATGATGAAAAGGAGGCTGGCAAACTATTTGGCTAAAGTCAAAATACAGAGTACATGTATCATCATGTTCAGTCACTCATTTACAATTCAAGTGTCTTTCAAATAATTATCGCCACTGGTGTTGGGAGGCTGCTGTAATGACATGCAAATGTATGTCTGTATCAAAAGTTAGCCCAGTTGTCACCTCATGACTTCTTAACAAACAGGCATACAGTGTGCCTAAGCTTTTCTCCAAGACTGGGTAAGTCACATATACTAAAATGTCTTGTGGACGTGATGAATGTGTATCCTCATTGCTGTTTTGTTTCACACTAAACTGAGGTGGGAGACACCAGATATGTCCTATATTATCAGTTTTCTTATTTTAATAGCTTATTTCAGATGCTGATAGTCGACGTGAGCGGTTACAACGGTGAACTGAATAGTTCTTATGCTTTTTGTATTTGTTTAAATGAGAAATAAAAACAACATGAAGCAGCTTTACAAAGCGTCGAGACCCCTTCATGTTTTACACGCTTGCAGAGTTCTTTGGATTCATGACTTGGTTTTTGTCATAACATGCAGTGTGAACTGTGGGACCGTATATATACGGCCGTGGGCCTTTCTGAACTCTGTCCAGCCAGTTCAGTTTGCAACAGGTGCACTCCAGTCAAGCTATAGACACAGCTCAGGAATAATTAAAGCAAACTGGAGGCTCCTGAGCACGGTGTGCAGTACTACAGCAAAGGATCTGAGTACTTTTGTAAATGAGAAAATAAAAACATACTTTTAATTTTTAATTATGGATTATTATTATTATTTTGACTGTAGATCGATTGCAGTTTTATCCATTTAAAGTACAACATAAAGGAGTCACTGTAGGTTTACACTGCTGCAGGAGTGAACGATTGCAGTTTTATCCATTTAAAGTACAACATAAAGGAGTCACTGTAGGTTTACACTGCTGCAGGAGTGAATCACCCATATTAGTAATGGCAGTTTGTGCAACCACGCTTTTAATACAAACACTGAAACAGACATCAACACTCAATCTTTTTCATTTGTTTCCTAGAATGGCTTGTGTTCATAAACATGAATATAAAAATGTGAATAATCCTCTAATCTAGTACATTTTTGTCATGCCCGAAGGCAAGCTGTGTTTTCTGCTAAGGATTAAAGCAGCTCATTAAAGAGAGGCATCCATGATCGAAATAGGCCAAGAGCTCTTTTCTCTGAAACAAATAAAAGACAAAGGGGCTCATGGAAATGAATGGTTTATCAGGTCTGGGCAGAACCCTCGTCCACCATAAGCCCCGGACACGACATCGGCTGCATCGACTCGGCTGAGCACCGAGATTAAATGGCTTATTGACTGCGACAGGACAGAGGCATAAAAAATGTAGACTTGGAGAGGAAGTCACCTTCAGATGTCAACCGACCAGTAGAGTCTTTGAGACATGTACATTGGTGGGTTTGTATGCAAACATTTGATTTTGTTTTCAGTAAGAAAACCGGTTCAGAGCGTCCCCAGCTCCCATCCCGCATCTTCTCTAATAGCTTGTTTACCTCTAGGTAAGGCTATATTTAAAGAGTCAGTTTCCAGCATAGCATATAGAAACAACATTAAACCTGAGGAATGACACTTGATTAAATGTCATCTCTTCACTTCCCTTCTTCTCTGAAAGATTCATAAAGGCCAGTCAGCAACAGTGTCACCTCACAGAGCAGGTGGACGGAACTAGAAATGCAATGTGGGAATAGTGACTTGTTTTTGCAACAACCGATTACCCCCCAAATCACTGACATTAGCTCCTCGACTATAAATTTCTCCTCACACTTTACTGGGATGGGGGGTGAGCCTTAATAAATTATAAGGACTCAGGGGCATCCATGGAAGCAAAATTGAATTTTTCAAAAGCAGTTTATCTGGCATTTCCAGCTGGGGGCCTCTTGAAGGTGTATTCTGCAGCTTGTCAATATGCTTTGCCCATATAGGCTGTGACATTAAATTAAATAGGTTATTGACTGGCAGGTAAGTTGGCAATGAGGCTGCTAGAATGCACACTCACTAGCTCACTGATCCAACCTGCTATGGATCAGTGGTCCATAAATCACAGCACAATAGAGCCAGAGCTGTGCCCTGTGTTTGCCTCTGCATCCTTTATTTGTTTTTAATTTGCACTGACGGTAATCCCATAGCTCCGCTCAGAAGTAGTAACAGTTGAAATATCGCTGTGTCTCCCACGGTGTTTGTCATCACCTCACTCTGTGAGCGCCTTGCACAGTAAGTGTAGAATGGGAATGTTAGAGGACAACACCTACTGTACTGTGTGATGTAGACATTTTACACATCATGCAAAAACAAATATTTGAGTTATTGAACTCAGTGACTGTAGCACTATTAAAAGGCCTTGTCTAGTTTTGTTGGTTTTGCCAACTGAAATTTTACAGAACAAAATAATTCCGCTTTATAGTTTTTGTTGAAGGTTATTCAGAGTTTGCATTTCTGCTAGGATTTAACAAAAGTATTCTAAAAGTATAACAAGTTCATTGTATGATAAGATGACAAGCAACAGCTGATTCTATTTGGTGTAAAACATTGGTGTAGTGCTGCCGGAGCGCACCAGAACGACACTCAGCCATTTTTCATTCCTACACTGTGCTGTGTGAGGACAGAACCCTTTGAGACTTGTGAAGTTAAACTGCTTCATTTAGATGTGACATAACACAAAATGGAACATACATCGATACTGAAAGAGACAGTGGTTGAGAGGAAGGCCTGATGGCAGATCACTGCAGTGGAGTTTGGGACTTGAGCAGGGAGAGAAGAAATGTAACCAGAAGAAAGAAAACAGTTTTTGTGTGAGGGAGGTGTAGAAGGCGGGGAGGGGGGGGAGACCAAGGAGGAAAGAAGGAGGAATGAGTTCAGAGAAGAGAACACTGGCACATTTGTGCCAAAATTGAAGAAATTCCCTCAAGGCGTTCCAAAGCTATCGCATTCACAAGAATGGGCTGGCCGGCCAGACAATCTGAAAACATAGCAGATTACTCTTCTGAAGTTTTATAGACCTTTGTTGTCCAAAAAGCTATTAAAACACATCAATAAACAGGGGTGCTGTAATGTATTTTAAGTCGCTCCCACATACAAAACTCAGTAGGGTGCCAAAGCCTCAGCTGAAAACAGTCCCCAGTGGCTCTACCGTTTACTCCTGCTAGAATAACATTTACTCAGATGCACCCAGAAGTTTTAGGGACTAGTGTAACCTTTTAAAAGCATAGCGACTTAACTTGGCTTGACAAGAAGGGGAGGAATGGGAGGTCACTGTGCCCTTGACCTCTGACCACCAAAATCTAATCAGTTCATTCTTGAATATGAAAAAATTAAATTTGAAGAAATTCTGTCAAGGCGTTTGTGAACTATGGCGTTCACAAGAGTCGGTCATCTGAACGCACATATGGACAGACGGACAAACAACCTGATAACGTAAAGCCCCTGACTGCTGCTATTGCTGGTGTGGAGCCACTGCAGTCGACTGAACTCCACAGAGATTTTACTTTATTTGGTTTGTAGCTAAGACTAGCTATAATTGCAGATATTAGTCAAATGATCAATTCCAGAAATACAAACAGCAGAAGCACAAGAATTAGTGTGCTACACTATATGTGCCAAAACTGGCTATTAAAAAAAAAGGTGTGATTTTTACTTCTGGCTGCATCTCCCAGAGATATTACCTGCCCATCCACTACACCGTTCTCCACATCCTTTCATTCTACATCTGCAGCTCTAGTGATTATGGAGGGGAATTTCTATACTGGACTGGGAGTCTGTTATAGTCAAACTGACAGATATGGGTAGCAGATCCCAGTCTATTACCTGGCTTTGCCCTTTTCTGGCCTTGGCTCCCAAAACTTTGGCCAGTGGTGTTATGCTACGGTACACTGTGAACCCTGGTGAGCACCAGCCTCATGCTAGCTTTTTCCATACATTTAATGTTGCTTAATTTAATGTTTAACTGATGGCTATGTTATGTTGTATTAACATGTTGAATTAAATGGATATTCAGTATATGTAAAAATAAAATAAAATAAAAAAACAATGAGCACGCCCTCCGGTTTTTCTCTTATGCATCTTACAACGGGGCTCCTTTGAAAAAGAGGTTGCAAACCTCAATAGGATCTTACTCTGGTAAAATAAAGGTTAAATTAAAACTAAAAAAACCTTTTTCTCCCCTCTAGGTTTTACCTAGCTCAAAGCTGCATGTAACACCCTCATACAGGATATTTTTTTAATCACAGTGCATTTTTCCCTCATGAACACATTATGCAGTTACTGTAGGGTTTGTGCAGATTAAACATTTTTAATATCCTGTTTCGGTGTTTTACTGCTGCACTTACATTTACACCTGAAGAAGCAATAACCAAAGTGTATGTGTTAAAACAAATAATGCATCTTTATTTTTGCAATATTCCTACACCCCCGTGGATACATGCAGCATCATCTAGTCATTCCCATGGAAATACAGGACTGTTAAAGAAACAAAGTAGTGGGGGAAGAGAAACACATTTACCAGTTCCCCCATTCTGCAGCGCTGCGTTTGATCGATGCGAGGCCACCTGCCACTCTGTGAGGTGTGCTTAGACACTGGAACATGTTGCCAGCCAGATGTAATTTGCTTAATGTTGTGTAGATATTGCTACTATAATGACAAAATATCATGTTGCAGTTTTCCTCTAATGCAGCAGTGGAGTTGGAAGACGATGCCAGGAGAGTAAAGGGAAATTGCAAATAGTGAAATGTCCAGTTGGAAGTAGAGGAGGAAGGGTGTTGCAATAAATCAAGACAGGAAGCTGAAACTGCAGTAGTGTGGCTCATTGCACACGGGCAAATATAAAAGCAGTTTGCAAACATACACTGTTTCTCTACTAGAGTGACTACACAGCTGGGACCCCAGTTAAACCAGTCAGGATGAGGAATGACATCACAGTTTACTGGTGACACCAGCAGTTGCATGGTGGCAGATGGGGGAATACAGACAAAGGGACCTGCACACAACACTATTACTGGCATTATTTAATTCTAAATGTAATTACTCTGGAAAGATATTAGTGAAAGTTCTGAGTTTTTTAACTTTCTAATTCATTCCTCATCCTTTTTTGCCATCTCTTGAACAAACAGAGCACAGTGGCAGTGAGGAGCCAGAGAAAGCCAAACACGGTAATGTATCTCCTTCCCTTCACTGCCTTTTCTGTATTTACTTTTAATTTGTATTGATCTTTTGCCTGCACCTCAATTTTGCTGATGTCAGAAAGGTGAGAGAGCATTACAATATACAATAGTTTTTCTCCCCTCTTATCGTGGAGGAAATGAAAAGCAAATGGCACCTTTGTCCAGGACGTGAGCTCGTCCAGGCGGAAGGGCTTTGAAGCGTCGGGTGAAATTGAAAAGGTTGCAGGTTCACATCCCTGGACAATGACAGCCCCTCTGCCTCCACTCCGGCAGCTCACAGGAGATTAGAAGAGCGAGAGAGATAAGGAGCAACATTGACTCAATGTTTTTCCCCCCCTGGGCTGGACAGATCGAAAAAGTTGAAGCGCTCCAGTTAGCCAGAAGACAGACAAATAGACAGAGCAGACTGGTAGAACGAGGACACAGAGTCATTCAGAGCTGACCTTGGTGTGATTGTTGTGCAAAAACTGGTCTGCTGGTTCGAAGATAAAAAAAACTGGCTACACAAGATCAATAATAACATAGCATAGTATCAAAGAGTAGCTTTTAAAAAATCATATACTGCAGAGCAACAATGTCTGAAGTAATGATAAGGTTATTATTCTGAAATCAAATGTTCAAGACTTAACTGTACTTGTGCATTTCTTAGCCTACATATTGCTGAAACGTAACTCACATGCACCTATAATACACACATGCACACCACACTCACACCACACAAATTCTCTTGAGCAGCACAACTTATTTGTGCTTTTCATGACCCACATAAAATATGATAATACATGCAGTCAGCCTGCAAAATAGGTGAGGCTTTAGAGAAATGATGAAGGACCACAGTGCAGCAAAGGCCATGCACACTGCTACTTAGCAGACATCCTGCTGCTCCCCGGAGATACACGCAGCCATCCTCACTGACTCTGCAGGCCACTCAGCCTCCAGATTAAAAACTAAATGAGCCACTATCATTGTTGCATCTATAATGTGTCACATATTCACAGTGTGTCCTCAGGATGTGGCTTCAATTGTTTGTTTTTCTTCATCCAAATGGCTTAGCACTGTGAAAAAATAAAAACATTGTTCAGTTTATTTAGACTGACAAAGCCTTGATAAAATACATTTCCCAAGATAAGCAGTAATTTATCCTTAAATATTTGAATCTGCAGACATACTGTACATTCGGTCTTTCCCAGGCTACAGTCTTATACCAGAACATTATCATATTTCCTGTCAGAAACAGCTTCAGGACAGCTCTCATCACTCCTCCACCCAGACCTGCACTTCATACTATAGCAGGATGAAAAATGGTGACACACCTGCTATCTAACAGGCAACCAATCAATTGCTCCGAAAGCTCAGTCAGAGAGCGATGGAGGGGAGAGAAGCTGTACTAAACATGTCTGCATTTTTATTTGCCTTAAAAGAGAATTATTAAAGATCAGCTTTTGGCGACAGTGTCGTCTGTCAGGACTGTTCTCTTTTCTCCTGTGGGTTTGGACCCACCTGATATTGGAATTAGCTGGTTTAAACGACAGGGCCGCCTCAGAGAGACACCCACTGGCCCCGCTCTCCCAAGGTTTCAAAGGCCCAGCGACCTGGTCGCTGTCGGCTGTCAGGGAGGAGATGGGGACGTGTGGCGGTGAGATAACCTGTACGGGACAGAGCCCAGACTCGTGTGCCTCTTTGACAGGCTTATTAACGGGAAACCGCCAAGGAAAGGGCTCGTATCGGCAGAGGGATCAGGAAAGAAAAAACCTTCCCTTATCACTAGGACACCAGGGATTAAAGCCTGGTCTGCTCTGATAAATTAATTATTCTCTCTTATCTGTCATGTTTAAAGACTGTCAAGGAAACCCACCGTGCTGGACAGCCTGTGCTATGACGGGAGAGAAAGGCAAGTCTGCAAGCTATTAGAAAAGTAAGTAAACAACATTCTGATCTGTGAGAGTTAGAAGAGAAAAAGGTAAAAAGAAGAAACTCTTTAAGAATCTCCTGGTTTTCATCCTGGTATTATTAAAATATGTAGCTGTTTTCCCTTTGTGAGGGTCACATGCTCTTATTTGTACAAGCCATTATGTTTTCTAAAAATCTATTTTAAGATACAAACAAGAACTTTCCCAATGATGATTTCCAAAGAGAATGAAATAAACCACATCTTCTCTACAAGCGACCAAGCCTTTACCACGCCTGCTTTGCCCCATTTGTCTATATATTGCTCTTGTAGCAGTAACTTCATTCCACATCTTTTACTAAGGTATTTATATGTAGATGAATGAGTTAGATTCATTCTGTAAAAAAACAAAAACACAAAAATGACAAAGATGTAAAGAAAAAATACACTCATAAACCACGATAAAGGTTAGTATGAGACTGAGTCCCTATATATACATGTATAATTCCACAAACTGAGCAGCCTTGCATGGTGTCTTTGTACCAGCTCTGCTAAAACAAAATGGGTTCCAACAGTTGCAGCTGTGACATCGAAAGAAAGAAACAAAAGAACGGACTCTTTTAAAAAAAGGTAAAAGGAAGGTGAATCTGTGTCTGCTTTTCAGTCTGCTCCCTTTGCTATTTCTTTTTAAAATCATGTCACAAAATGACTATCTTCATTCACAACTTCAGCCTAAGTTGATTTAAGTTACATTATCAAATCATCAGCAACTTGGGTTCCTAAGCTGAAGCACCTGGAAATGATGGTGTACAAGTAAACAGTCAGTCATGTTGAAGACCTGACAGGCAGCTCTCACCTGACTGCAGTTCAGCTCCACAACTTCACTTCCTAGAAAGAGCAAGGAGCCGTTTCCCATTAAAACACACTGAAAGCACAACTATACTGCATATCATTACAATTATGACCCAAAAACCAATAGTAAAATATTCAGCCTCCACAAACGTGTTTCCATTCATTTGAATGTACTGTGGGAGCTTTGCTATGAGATTACTGGTCTAAAATTAAAAGGTGTTGGATTTCACAGATCATATCAAAACAAATCATCACAGACAAAGAAACAGTTCTGGTTCCTCTGGACAAGGTTTACATTAAAACAACGAGGTTTTAAATGCAGGAACATGCACTAACTGTGTCATAACCTGCCCCTAAATGCCCTTGAGGGAGCTGCTTGAAGCCTGTCAGCAGGGCTCACCTGCAGCCTGACTGGGGCAGGAGGCAGCAGCGCGCCAGGTGGGTGATTGACAGACCGGGCGAGTCAGGGGCTTCACTATCCCCTCTGCAATAATAGCAAAATGTGAATGTGCAGAATATTAATGTCCTTCATATTTTATTAATTTTAAATCTGCGGGTTATCAGCTTGGTGCTTTATGAAAAGAAAACATCAATCCTGCGGAGGTAATGAGCGCAGGAGCAATCTGGCCGTAAGGGAGGTGCAGAGGGAGGAGGAGGGGATGTGAACCCCTCTAGATATGTACTGATGTAGATGGAGAAAACTAATATTTGGCCATCCACCGCTGGGCACCGTGTGTTGAATGGCTGTGCTGCAGGGAAGAAACACCGCTGGCTATAGCTGAGGTGTCTCATCCAGCTAGATGTGATGACTTTTGTTTGATAACCGATCCCTCTTTATTTTTTTATATAACTTGTGTGTCTGCGCATGGCTGCAAGCCGATGCACGTGGACGTACATGTGCATGCCTGCCTGTGTGTGCGTTTTATTTACTTGATTGAAGTGCGGGGGATTTGTTGTTCTCAAAGCTTGTCAAATATTTTAAAGCGTCAAATTGACACGACGGCGCACCAACCCCATTAAGAGTGACGTGGTTTCATAAAAGCATGCATATGGAACAGCAGGAAAACGCTGTCAAGGTCAAGACAAATAAAAGAGGGATGCAGCCCGTCGGAATATTACAAAGTCACAGACGTGTGCCGAGGCATTTCACACCAGCTGGATGAAAGATCCCTTAAGTCAAAGCACAGGTTTGATGAATTATAAAGGACTTGCCATTATTTGTTTGCATCTCAGTGGAACATTACTTAAAAGCTGATCGCTGGTGTAATGGCTTTACCTTGTGGAATTAAGTGCAAGAAAAGCAATGGAATGTGTGTCTTCAAGGCCACATTGTAAAACTTCTGCTCTACTGTACACCAACAGATGCCTATAGCTTTAGTGTGGGCAGGTGGTTGTCTGTGTGTTATTGTTAGAGGACTGGGAAGTTGATGTGATTATGTGATGTGAACAGATGGATGTAAGAATAATGATGACTGTCATTTACCATTCACTCCCATTTTCTTATATTCCAGATCTCAGGGAGACTTGATTTTACATATGGTATCCAGGCTTCCTAATTACATGATAGATGCTTAGCATTCTCTGGGCACACTGCTCACAAATGGGTGCAAATAGGCAGTTTAATAGATTCTGGCCTTAGCCTCAGATGCCATTTCAAGAGGGCCATTATGTCTAATCATAAAACATCTGGAACATATCAGAACATGTGCCTCTGCTGCCATTAGGGGTCCAATCTCTCTGACTTCCTCCTCTGTGTTTATTTGGATGGCTTCAGGTTGAATAGCAAACTAATCAAACTACTTGAGACTTATAAGAGTGATAAATGATTTGACTGATCGAAGTTTCAGCTCTTTTTCTTGGCAATAATAAATAATGTTCTGATGATGTCACTAGCCCATTCATAGTTCACATCAATCAGATGCCGTATCTAATCAGAATCAGATTTATTGGCCTTGAACACACGAGGGATTTGACTCCGGCACAGTGGCTCTCAGTGTGCTTTGTAAGGCTGCAAGAAAAATATGCAAGTTTAAATAAGGGGGAAAAAGTAGACAAAAACAAGCCATTATTAATATATTTACATATACACATTGTGGCAGAGTCCAGATACGATGATTATATTTACAAACTATAAGGTGTTTGCTGTATCCTGTTATACAGACAAACATGTCTGTCTAACTACCATGAGAGTGATGGGAAGAAACTGTCCTTGTGTCTGATTGTTTTGGCCCACAGTGACCTGTAACGCCGTCCAGAGGGGAGGACTTCAAACTGTTTGTGTCCAGGGTGTGAGGGGTCTGCAGAAATCTTCTCTGCCCTCCTTTTGATCCGTGAGGTGTACAGGTCCTCCATGGAGGGCAGGCTGGTACCAATGGTCCTTTCTGCAGTCCTAACTGTCTGCTGGAGTCTGTTCCTGAGCCAAACCAGGCAGTGATGGAGGTGCAGAGAACAGACTGGATGATTCCTCTGTAGAACTGTATCAGCAGCTCCTGGGGCAGGTCAAACTTCCTGAGCTGTGCCTTCTTGGTGCTGATATTGGTCGTCTGCTTCAGGTTCTGGGAGATAGTGGAGCCCAGAACGACTTTACTGCTGATACAGTGCTGTTGAGTATGGTGGTGAAGTCAGTCATTGACATTCTTTCCTTTTTCATTCTAAAAAAAATATAAAGCCACTACCTCCATATGTGAAACACAACATACACATGAGCACATGACCTGGCTTTGAGCTTGAGTGTTAGCTGTGCTGTTGTACTGTATGAAGTGGCTTATTGTGGACACCTCAGGGTAGCAACAACACAGACACAGCACTGGAGTCTGGAAATAATGCTGTAATGATTACAGCACTCTTCAAAAGGTCACTGTAATTTTGGGATTTAAGCCCTGTTGACAATGGTATAGTATGTGCAAAGGTGCTGTCTGCCCTGTGGCACTGTCATCATGTGACAAAAACCGTTTCTTTTACAATAGCAAGCTAAGTGGAATCTACCATCGCTCTACACTTATTTTGACAAATGTCAGGCGTTCCTGTTGAGAAAGCCACTGTCTCATAGTGAAACACGCTGAACACTAATTGTAAAATAAGGAGGTGTGGGTGAATTAACAAGCATTTATGACATTTTATTTCACACCAACTGACCAAAATCTAATTAGAAATTGTCTAGATCACTACAGTTACTGTAAAATTTACCTGGAGCACAAAAAGCACTGTCAGCCTGGTTCATTTCAGCCAATCACACAAGCCTTAAGCTGTAAAGATCCAATCACTCATCACTTTCCCAGTAGCTCACTGGGTCCAGCCACCTTCCCTCCTGCCACTACCACTGAGATCCCAGAGTTTAGGATGAGTGTTGGGCACTGCTCCTAAAATGTTTTGGGAAAATGACTCATTTCTATTAGAAAAGGTGATTGATTGCATTTTTACATTTTTAGCTTGCTAATGGTGACGGCTTACAGTTCTCCACAGGTTCTGTCCTCACATTTCTCGACTCTTGTCTCATAATTTACATCCTATAACAACACAGTATAGAAACACTGTTTTAGATTGTTTGCCACTAGACTAGTCTCTCCTGGTTGAACTAGACTAGTCATGATTTTGCTTTTCATACGTCACAAAAATTCACTTAGTAAATGACTATTTTGTATAGTTTGAAAGTTTTGGTGTACCACTGTACTACAACAGCCATTTGCCAAAATCATAATAGTAGAATAATGATAATTATGTTGTAAAAATAAAGTCAGGCAAATATATTGTAAGATAGAGAGGCATGTGTTCGTATCTCTAACACTGAACACATCTTGGAGTTGGGACAGACCCTTATATTTCCGTCATAAATTTATATAGGAGTGTCACTTGGATCCCGGGAATAGGTCAGATGGGCTAAACTGCATGGTGAATAATTTAAGATTCTATTAACATTTAAATCTGACATTGATTTGACACAGTCAGGCCTCTGCTAAGCAATGAGGAGTAGCAAGGCTGTGGAGGGAAAGAAGCTGTGCCACGGTAATTGTCCAGATGGCTTGTTGTGTAATTATTTATTTTAGTTTTCCTCAGATATGTTTCATGCCTGCAAAGAGGCAGCTCCCTTATGTTAATATTGATGCATGAGTTCTTAAAGCCTGAGTTCCATGTTTCTCCCTTCTATGCGAACGTCACGAGCTGCCCAGAAATAACCTTTTAGACGGCCAAAGGAAGAGTGACACTAAGCCAAATGGAGCGTGTATGTGTATATGTGTGTGTTCATATGAGGGATCACAAATCAATAGCTTGAGGTCATCTTCTCTAGACAATTGTAACTTTGCAGAAAAAGCAGCACAGGCCAGGCAACCTCATCGCCTTTTAAAGATCTGTTTACACAGAGACAAATAGAGGGAGGAGGGACCTTTTACTAGGACAGACTTGCCACTTCCATTGAGGTCACAGAATTTAGAACTTGCATTTACTGGACAGATGCCTGGTTAGTTCAGGACTGCTCACTTTCTGTACTTAGATGTGAACCAGCTCTGTTGTGTCTGGATATTATAATGTAAATATGTAACATATTGTCCCATAAATTCAAAAGTTGTAGTCGTTAGCATTCAGGCAGCCACACTGGCATTTACTTAGCAGAATACAAAAGACACTTGATCAGGAAATAGTGGATGCAGCCAAACCCATACAAACTACAGCAAAATCAAAAATTCATTCAACTCAAGAAGAAACTCCAAAAAAATGTATAGTATCAACAATAGCAGGAGGACAGCGATGTATAGGAAACGATACGGTAGTCCCCTGACCGCTGTGGGCCCCACAAAGCAGCCTCGTGCTGCTTCGGCTTTACTCTATGTTTCTAACACCTGGTGTCATTCTACTTCTCTTGTATTGCTTTAAGTCAGAAGACATGCCCGATATCTGGCAATATCACAGGCGAGAGGAAGTTTCATCAAGAGCAGATGAAATTACTTTTTTTCTGGGGTTATGAACGATGAACAATGTTTGTCAAACTTCAGCAACAATATGGTTCTGTCAGTCAAACTTTTCTTTTTCTGAAGAAAAAGAAAACAATGCTGACCACAGAATAAGCTTCATAACTGTACCTAGAAAAATAAACCTTTACAGAAAACCGGGACTAAATCTGAATGTTCTGATAAAGTACATCTGTTAATACACTGAGATTACTGTTAGAAGAAATCATGCTAATCATACAGTCTGCACTACAGAATGAGCTGTGCTAGTGGAGTATGTTTGAATATGGCAGTGACGGAATCAAGATCCCAACAGAATTAATACAGCTATGAATCATAACAAAGCTTCCATTTAAATAAGATTATGATATAATTTAAAAGATGTATTGAATAATTGTGAGAACTCACACAAGCGTAAAATAAGTTTCTGCTGTGAATGTATTATATTTCTCCTCCATGTCATTCTAACACTCTTTGCCTTTTTATAAGCCTCTGGCAAAAAGGGTCAAAATTCTAATTAAACTCTGAGCAAAACTGTTTGACATCAAGTCTTAGCAGTACACATTATGAGTAATACTGCAGAGAGATGAGTGCACCGCTGTTGGCATAGGAAGACAATGGCTGTGGCAGCACTGAGGGTTACTGCTTCTCGCTGTGAGTGGGCGGCTTATGGTCCACACAGTCTGTGGAGACGTCGTTTTTGTCACCTTATGGTCAAATACAAACACTGAATTCTTTATAAAAAAATGTATGAATGTGTATTTTTTGTATTTAGCCTGCGTATACATTGGAGATGGTAAAGCATTACATTAACTGCTGAGCTGTTTGTCACATTTTATAACACAAACCAACTTTTTCATTACTGTATCTTGTTAATTACTCTGACTTTACCTTGCCACTTGAACAAGACCATTATTTGCAGTCAAGCAGTTTGTGTAGAGAAAAGGTACAGACAGTGAAATGCTATTTACAGACCTACGCTACACAGTGCGCTTTTGTAGATTCCACATCATGTGATGGCCAACAGTAATCGACAATAAAAATGGTCATTAGCTGCAGCAGACCTAGTTATAACCACTGCACTCTGCTGCAGATGGTGCTGGCATGTTCCTGTAATTTTACTGTATGTGATTCCACAGCAATATGTTGCCAGGGTGGCGTGGAGAGCCAACATGAGATCTCCTATCTCTCCAAGGACCTGAGTGGCCAGGCAAAGCTCATTACAGTGAATTACACATGCTGAAGAAAGTGCAGGCAGAAATGCCTTTATCCTGCTAAGGTGGCTCCCTGGTGGGATTCAGCAGCACTCATTTACCATCAACTCCAGCTGTGTTAATTCCATATAAACCTCTGAGTGCAGCAGACCACAGTGTCTCCTGAGGACCTGGGGTGTGACAATCATCAATCAGCCTTTAAAAATGTGGCATTTCACAGGTAGGCTTAGCTCGAGGAAATACTAAAATCCCTGTTGTCATACAGTACATACTGTAGGCCCCTGCGGCACACATGCTTGTCTTCACATGGTAAAAACAGACCTTAGCAAGTCCAATAATCCAGCATGAAGTAGTAACCCAATCACTATATAGTAGAAAGCTCTAGTATATTAAATCTAGATTCAGGTTCAGGAGCAGTCTAGCTAGCTTATCTAGGCGATGTGATTGTGTTCTCCGAGCTCTGCACTGTTAAAATATAAATCAATGACAGTTCACACAATAGCCCCTAGAGGTCTTGCTTATCTCAGTGTCTCAGAACAAGTTAGAACAGAAAGCATTACAATAAGAACGAGGTGTGTAAGTGAACGGTTTCATGCAGTGTCCTCTGTTGCACTGCAGTGATAAAATGTCACGGCTGTTGTGCATTTAATGTATTAAACAACCTCCCTTCCTCAAAAAGCCTCAAACGTAATGTGACCATGGTGGCTTATCACAATGTGCCCTAAAGAGGATGAGCGTGTTCTAGGAATTGCAGAGCAAACTGCATATATCCATAAGCCAAGAGATGAGAGTGGAGCTCATGATAAAACCATACAACTGCATAACCGCCATGCATTATGCCAACAAGAAAATATGGGCAACACTGTGAAAAATATTAATGAGACCAAGTAATATGTACATATCTGTATGCACACATCCAGCCCAACACACTGTACAGATACTTAGCTTGACATATTACACCAACCATAAGCATGAACCTTTTTCTGTTCGTTCACTGTTTATCAAAACAGTGTTTTTACAATTTAAAATCAAAGAGAAAATGAATGGTCATTGGGGAAAGGTTTTTTAAATCAGTCTATTTCTACACACATCGTCCCGGTGGCTGCTACCATGAGCATGTGCATGTCCACATATACAGTTCTGTTAAATTGTGTATTTCATGGTGCTGCAGATGGGACCTGGCTTCACCTACCAGAGTTGTCAATTATACAGGTGACAGGTGACAGGGTGCCTGTAATCACCACCTCAGCAAAGTTCAGACAGACTATTACCCGCTCACACACACACACACACACACACACACACACACACCTAATCAGTGTGGCTGGTCAGACTTCCCTCATCATTACCACGGGAGACAGGATATAGAAAAATTCCATATATCTCTCTGCTCTGGTGGATTACTAATAGTAGAAGTTTCTTATTCAATTTTGACCAAAGCTGGGAACCTGTGTCACACTCCATCACCGTTAGCTGCCCCCACCACCCCAACGGCCTGCCCTAAGGATGAATAATTTTGCATATGAGGTAGTGAAGCAGAATAAAGCAAATGTCATTTGTCACTGTGCAGATACCTGAACAATCAAATGTGATGGATGAAACACAGGGTCAAATCTGTGATAGAAAATAAAGCGGAAAGCAAGATGGAATAGAAAGGAGGGACGGAGGGACGGAGGGCCGGGCAAGGGAGGTGAGTCTGTGTTAATGATATGGTCATGTATACACAGTGGAGCTCAGATGTGATTAAGGCAATGATATGATGGGTGGTGTCAGTGCCGAGCTTAATGACTAATGCAATGAGATGGAATTAGAAGAGACATTGGTGTCAGGCTAAAGTGGAATAATGCCTGGAGCCTCTGCAGCAGCAGACACATGGAACTGACACAATGAGCAGCCTCATGAGCACAAATCGTTACGGTGGCTGGAGACTTAGACATGCATAATTAGCCTTAACGGAGAAGAATACAAGATTGAAATTTAGTGCTTTTGACATTCTGTCAGGCAAATGATAAGTAACCAAAAAAAAATAATGATGACGATTACTTCACTTATTTGTCATGAATCAGTATCCCTCGCTATAAATGGATGCACACTGGACAAAAAATAAAAAATGGAAAAAGTTTCAACTACAGAACAATGACTCTGTGGAATAAGATGGACCCTCATGAACAAAAGTATTGATAGCACTGTGAGCTCAGGCATCTCAGTGGTGAAAGCACAAACTATGTCCTGCACATTTTTAAAGCCACTCGGCCAACTAGAATTAAC
>NW_018128074.1:425692-443191 GCF_001952655.1 Monopterus albus
TATATATAAACATGTCTCCTTCAGCCCGATATGAACTAGATTCACATTGCAGTCAAAAATGGGAAAATGTATAGAATAAAAAGGGGCCAAAAGCAGCTCCATCATGATGACCAGGGACACGGCCTCCATCCACTTTATTGCTGCTTGGCCTTTAAGGAAACAGAACTGCTTGCCACTGCACATCTCCAATAATATCTCTCTGCATACATAAAAAAGGAGGATGGTGAGGCTCACAGGAAAGCCTGGATTGTTTATGGTGGCAATATAGATTTCATACAGCTCCTAGGAAAAGAGAATTACATCTTAAATTACAAAGATGTCTCTGTGAGGTGTCAGCAACGTGAGTTATATGGGCCTGGTGGCTAGTGTGGCTGTTTGGCTGTGGGGGACACTGGGGAGCTGAAGGCTCCAGAATGGGGCTCAGCAGAGGCAGCTGACCTACAGTTCGCAGAGTCAGCTCAAAATAACAAAGTTACTCAAACCCCCTGATAAAACAATGGCCCAGATGAGGCCAACATGTGAAGTAAAGTAAAAAAGAGGAAGGCAGAAAAACGCACTTAACTCTCACACAATATAAACACAAGAATACATAGTGTTTTGTGTTCGCATCCGCATCTGTCTTTCGAATAAAAGCCAAATTCTGCTGCTTATATTATGGCAACTGCAGCAGTTTTGCTAAAACTAAAACAGCATTAGGATGATTTTAATTACGGAAGTTGGAATTTATTTCCTGGTAATTTTGGCAAGGTGACGAGGAGGGAGGGGAGGGAGTAGGGAGGGAGTTGGTGATGGGGGGAGGGAATGATGACACAAAAATATTACTTTTTTAAAGTGTTTTGAACAATACAATAGTAAATAAATTGTAATGAATTCTGCTTACGAGGCAAGTTTTCTATTATCTGTTATTTAGGTTCCATGGGATAAACTCAGTTAACAGTAAAATAGCTCAATAGAAAAAGCTGAAAATAAAAACTAAGCAGTTTAGGAAAAGTGGTTATATTATAGCACTGAACGCTGAACTTACAAGTTTATTAGATACGCCTATCTAAAACAAACAAAGTCCAAGACAACAGCCTTGAAACGAGTCCTGCCTTCGTGATAATATAATAGTCAGTTTTTAGTTAACGCTCCCAGAGAGAAGTGCTGCTTTAACTTTGGGGTCATGTGTTTTGTGGCGCTGCTGAATTGTGAGGTATTTCTCCAATTTATTATGAGAATTCCTCTTATTCGCTCTCCTGCTGAGAATATTGATGCCACTCATATCTGCCCATTAAATATGAAGCTGATGCCAGAATCCACTTAGCCCAGCATTAAAAAAATGGAAGCAGAGGGAACCAGCTGGCTTGGTTCTTTTTAAAAGGTTTACCAGCACTTTTCTCAATCTTTATCATGTAGATTTTGCTTTCTTAATCCATACAAAGTCTCAATCCCACATCCACCTGTATCCCAAACGTGTATGCGCAGCACCCAGTTTCAAAGAATTATGACAAATGTTACATGACACTGCTACATCAGGATGAACATTCCAGTGCTTTCAAAGCTAAATATCCAGGAGGAAAGTGTTACAACAGGAAAGATTCTTTAATGCTGCTGCTGTATGGTTTCCTCTATGAATAGCCCTATCCCAAAGCATTACAGTGTCAGGGTCCTGATCTTAAGACTTGAGAACATTTATCAAAGAGGCAGCCATTTATAAAATGACATTCCTAACTGGCCTGACTCCAACTAGGAAAACCAAGCATTGGCTTTACTGAACACTGTGGCAAACAGGATCGAAGATGAAAAGGCAAAACGAGCATCCAGAGGTGAAACACATGCCTCTCTATCTTCCAGATCCTTGCTTAAAGGTTACATAGGAATTCAACCAGTGCACAGTTCTCTAAGGTTCTAAAGGTTCACCAAGGATGATGGTCAATAACAGTCCAGTTACCTCCACTCCTCAGGACACAGTAAGGTCTCTTTGCTGATGTCTTTAAACACAGACTGCCATATCAAGTTCTTATCAAAACATTCAGATGCACACAGTGTGACATTCACATTGAGAGAGACAGAATATTCATTATTATTTAAAATATAAACAATGTTATCTGAGATGTTAGTCTTGAAACGTGTGAACATCTACGGTTCAGTCAACTAATACATTATATTTTTGTCTTTCCTTCCAGTCCTTGGAATGTTATTTGAAGTGGAAGGAAACAGATTTGCACAAAGAAGAAAGCGTCTAAGTGTAAGCATTAATTATAATGACACTCATTACATTAATTCCTACTGTGCTGTCCAAGAAACCAGATATAGAGCATAATTTGTGTAGTAGAGATGAAACGTCCCTGTGCAGATGATTAAAGTTGTACACGTCTGCTCGGGGGACTGAAGGACTTGCCTAAAGCCTCTTCTCTCTACTAAGGTTAATAATTCACAGGGCAACCTGGGTGTGTGTGAACTATTCTGGTTTTAAGAAAGGGAATGCACAACCAGTGCGATGATAAGAGACCCCCATTTCCCTGGGTGCCATACCCCATCATACGCCTGATCTCAAGGTCCAGAAATGGTGACAGTGACATTAACAAGCATCCTCCGAAGGGGCCAACTTTGTGGCCCTTAACAACCTCTTGTTAGCCTCATTATGGGACATATGGTCTACATCATAGCTCCAGGAGACACATTTCCGCCCTGCATTTTTTTTTAAACCAACGATCTCTGGAGCCCCAAAACAAACAAGGTTCAAATGTCTCAATTCAGGATCCAATGCATTTAACATATGCTGGATGAGATACATGAATACTGAAAATACAGAACATCCATTTCAGTGTGTCAACATGGAACAGCTGGCTCAACATAAAGGGTCCTTTACTGTGGGGGGCTACAGGGAAAGTGCAAATTTTGCTCATTATGTTTGACTTTAAGTACATTTGTGCCTGCTCTGTCATGTAGTAGTTGCTGGGACTTTTTTTTGTTTTCACTCCTACTGTATATCTCTGTTCGTTCATCTACTGGGATCGGTTTCACCGTTTTCCTGATGTTCCTCTCCCTTGATGTGCAACTGGAGCTGCCATCAGGTACATGTGCATCTGAAAATATAAGCTACACTTTCTGCTACTGCTCTGTGTGAAAAGATTCCCTCTACCACCTCCACACAACTGGATACCTTTTAGTGTGATGGAAGTACCAGATGTGCTCAGTTACTTACCAGACTAACTAGACTAAACACCTTGACTTAATGTTAACACACATGCTCACAATGACGATGCCAAACTGCTGATGTTAAGCAGATAATGATGTACCGTGTTAATCATCTTTGTTTAAGATGCTCACATTTTCTAACTGTCACCAAATGATTCACTTTAATATTCAAGTGTCAATTTGCAATTAATAAGTAGAGAGAGTGCAGTGTTAAGTAAATCAAAGCCTGCAGAGTTATTTAGCCTCACACTTTGTTTCAGAAGGCAGTGTGGTGAAGCCTTTTGAAGCCTGATTATTGGTCTGAAATGTTTTAACCTACTATAATAATAAAGCTATAGCGTATATTTTGCTGTATGTTGCTTTGTTTAGAGGGAAAATGTGAAGCAAAGACAGGACATCTGTACAGTGGTAGAAGTAGTAGTCCGATTCTTTACTTAGGTAAACATAATAATATAACTGTGTAAAAAATATTCTGTAACAAGTAAAAGTCCTGCATTCAAAATGTTACCCAAATTGAAAAAATAAATAAATGAAAAACTAAAGCATTATCATCAAAATACACACTTAAAGTACCAAAAGTCTAACTACTTATCATGCAGGACGGCACATTTCGCCTTAATGTCTGTCACATTATTGGATTATAATTATTGATGCCTTATTGTGTTCATCACTTCAATGCTGCAGCTGGTAAAGCTGGAGCATATTCTAACAACCTTACCTACCTATAATTTGAATTACTGCTGACTAACTTGCTGAAAAAACTTAGAAGAAGGCATCTGGACGTAGTTGTAGGTAGAAGACGTTTCACCTCTCATCCAAGAGGCTTCATCAGTTCTGTCTGACTGGTGGTGAGCAGGAGGTGTTTATCCCACTGGCTGGAGTTTCAGCCCTTTGGTGGCCAACAGCGTCCTCTAACCAATGGCCACCAAAGGACTGGAACTCCAACGACTCAGTTGTTAGAGACATACCACTGCATGTCAGTACAGGCACAGTCAGAGAAAGGTTCAACAGGTGTAAGAGAATTCACACCATGTCCATTTCATGCAACACTGAAGAGCAGTAAGACCTCCGGCCTAATTAGTTCTCTTATTTGTGCATTCCACAGAGACACTGGGTGATTTGACGAGTAAACAGAATCAGTTGCACAGCGGTGAAAAGCAAAGTCATCTCATCAGGCTTCAACTTTTCCGACCAAAACCGTACCATCTGGGTGGACTAGCTACTGGTGGACGCCTCACCTGTGCCTGCACATCATATTTGGCGCTGCTCCATACTTGGAAACAGGTGTGAAACACAGTCCCGCTTTACTTTTACATGTACAGGTTTTACTGCATTTTCACTTTAACCTGTTGTTTCGATACTTGACCTGCACAGTAAAGCCACGGTGTCAACAGACAGATTCATGTGTCAGCTGCCATCAGTGAAGTGAAGTAGAGCAGTACTGTGCTGCTTGCTGATGTGATGTGGCTGCATGGAGTGATTCCTGTGGCCTGGTGAGATAGACACGGGCAGGCCATAGGGTCCATAGCTGAGCAATAAATCACTGGGATGACAGGAATAGTGGCCTTGACATTATGACGCACACTCACACACCACATAAAGTGTATGTGCAGACAACAGTGATACACTACATTACAGAAAGACACAATTCCACCTTGCACGTTACTTTTCAACAACTGGACGTGTAGTGGTTATTGACATAATCACCATAATGACTAGTGCCTCATCACTATCATCCATCATCTTCATTTTTAATTGTATATGATACGGTTTCATCTGTTTTGCCAATTAGTAGACAACAGCCTGGTAGTTCATAAGAATTTCATCAGCCTGACATCTGCAGTGTTGCAATATGTGGTTGATGGCATGATTAATATCACACACAAAACAAATCAATAAGCCTAAGCATCACATTCCCTCAGATACCCCATCTAATCAAAACTATCAACCCAGCATGTCTAGCCTGGTGTAGAGTTATTACCAGCCTGCAGAGCCGTGGGCTATTAGTGCTGGAGCTACCTAGTGAGCAGAGCAGAGTACTTTGAACATTAGTGTGGTCAAACACCCTCAGTGCAGCAGGATGAATGAATGGCAGGGATGTGGAGTCATGCATGATCATACTAATGGGCCATGGTAAATGGACCAGCTATGTATGGTATAGGCTGAGTGGCCTGCTCTGTGATCCGGAGCTGTGCCCATTTCACGGTGTCTGCCTGGGACCTGCCTGCACTCACTCACTAAGATGGAGAGCTCCACATAAGAGCCTGAATTTCAAGAAGGGTTTGTCTGAGGTGCCGTGGACAATCAGTGGAAACTGAAAGGGGGCTGTCTGTACTTGTTAAGTTATGAGACAACTAATACAAATCTGTCTCCACTGAGCCTTGAACACGTTGGCCCATCTCATTGTCTTCTGCTCACATGCAGCTACAGTAGCTAGCAAAGTGGTCACCAGGGGTTTTACCCATTATTTGGCAAACATGATTAAAATGTACAAAATGTCTTAGTAAATCAACATATCACTTTTTACATTGTATATAATGTACTACATTCATATATTATGTAATGACAATGTATTTTATATGTTTTCCAGCACAGTGAACGGTCTTTGGCACAAAAGCATACGCTGTGGCTTTCAGGCTGTGGCTACTCATACAATACTGGACTTGTTTGAAAGATAAATTAATTGTTGTTTTGGGTCTATTTGATTCAATTTACAAAATATTAAATTATTATCCCAGTTTGTTTATCCTCTTGTATAAGGATATTGATTACTTAGCAGGTGAAATGTCAAAATTTATGTTAAAATGCTAAGAAAATCTTGAAATAATTTATTTTGTAACAGCTAAAACAATGTATTCACCTACCAGATATATAAATGTAACCAAATACACACACTGAGACTGTAAATAGCAAGTGTTATGTGACATATCTTACTTCTAATTAACAAAATTGTCATTTCCACTCAATCAATTACAAATTTAAATGACAAACCTCAGTGCTGATATCAAGACATCAAGACAGTCGATTTGCTTCCAAGTCAGATATTCTGTTGTTTTTTTTCTTCTTTTGATGCAAAAAAATTGTATGTAAATTAAGCAATGTCTCATTGTGGCCTGAAGCAGCGCCCCCTGATCCCAACAAAGTCACAACACTAACCACATCTGACAAGTGCAGGAAGCTGAGCAAGCCTTCCTCTGCTCTTAATGGCCAATAGAAAGAACTGGATGAAGAAGGGAGAAGTCAGATGTCAGTGCCAGTCAAGTTGATCATGTTGTGTGGAATTATTGCTCACTTTAAAACATTATGTTCCAGATAATATTGAGTCAAGACCAGAGGGGCATGCCAACAAAACTGTCCTTTGTCATTACATGCACAGAACTCTTCCTCATTAATTTCTTTACTCTCTACCTTATAAATTACACACATTTATTACATAAATGACTCAGTATAATGATCTCTGAGCTATTTTTTTTGTGTGTGTGTTCATTTGTGTTAACATGCACCATCTTTGATGACGAGAACAGCTTTCTGACAGTATGGCAAGCAGAGCAGACAATTTTAGCTGTTCATAGGAACAGTCTGAAGTCTTTGGACATAATAACAGTAATAAGCTCTAGGTCGCTAGATGGACATTTCCCAAGACATCTGATATCTGTGAACTGGAGTTACTGGGAGATTACCGGTCAACTTCTGGGATGTGCTACCACTGAAAAACATCAGAGCTGTGTGTAATCTACAAACACTGATAAAACATGTTTCTTTCCTCATTAAGAGGAAAGTTAAGATTTTAAAACTTCTGTCTATTCACAACATTGAACACTTGGGAGGACTTATGCTGTTAACTTTGTGTTCTACTTGGAAAGTAGAAGTTCGTTAGCCAAACATTAACATCGATTCCTACAAGACATTACATTTTGCTTATCTTGTGTTAACACCTGCCCTTATAAAGGAGGGGTCTATCCATTAGCTGTCACTCTTTCATAAGTCCTGACTGATGTTAAAACAACAGGAAGAAATTATTTCATAGACAGGACTAAGCAACAGCTACCAACACTCAAAAGATTCAATGCACCTCGAAATTCACAGAAACAACCTATTATATAATGTTCAAGAAAAATGACCCTCCAATATGTTAGTCCACTAATTTCTAGTGCTCTCTCATGCAAACTCTAAGGCTATAACTCAGAAGTACTGTAAGTCTGCATCAAACAAAGTTTTGGACATCACTCTCATCTGACATCAGACATTCTCAAACATATTCAAGTCAATTTTCATTTGCATAGTACTGAAAAAAAAAACTGAAGAAGCTACAATGTGAAATGAATGCGATCAAACTTGTAGTTGTGTGCACAAATTAAATAAAGAAGATTATTTCGACATCCTTGGTGTGGGCTGGAATTTTGTATGCCTTTCCCAGTCTGTGGATTTGAAGTAAGCATATCACCATCATCACAATTCAATAAATACATTTAAAAAACTGAACAGAGGTTGTGCAGTCAATTTGAAATTTGTTTTTACTGAAAAATATATTTCAGATTGGATCACAGGTTTAACTTTTACTACACCCATTGTCAAGTAGATATTTTTGTCTTGAAAAAGTCTGGCTGAGTTGATGTGTGATCACGAGTGTCACGTAGAGCTGCTGTAGTCATCAAGAGTAGCTGCTGTTCCCACTGCAAATGGAGCTTCTGTCCTCAGAGCCTCTGAACCAGACCTAGACCCGACAAGCTTATAGTAATTAATGTCTGAATCCGACCTGAGCCCAACACAGCTGAATTTGTACGGTGTTTTTCTCCTTATCATTAAACAAATCAGACATTTGAGTGCTCTAGCTGTCTAACCTGAAGTTTGACCTACATGTCCAAACTGACCCAGACCCAATCATAATGTCTGAACTGGATGTTCACATCCTAGTCCAAGACTTTAGGCAGTAAAGGACTGTATACTAATATAAATGATGATGATTTTGTTTGATATCATGTGTCCAATTACATTTGAAACCCTAACTTTGGACACTATTAAATATTAAATTTGTTATATCAACCACATTCTTTCTGTGTTGATGTAAAGCTACTCAAATTACAGTAAAGCTGAGAACTGGCACTTTAATGTAGAATCCATTATTTCATTTCAATTTGAATGAACTGAAGCACAGAAAACACCACACTGTGCAGCATATGATATGCTGAGTGTAGTGAGTTTAAGAACTGTTATGTCACATCATCCTGTTAACAACCTTTCTAGCAAATTGTGCCATAGCCGTGGAGATGACACCAGACTATTTATACCTCTGAGTGACAAGCCTGCAGGACTGTGAGCCAGTCAACTCACAGGGAAAACAATTAGCATAGTAGGGAAAAGGCCCAACTTTGAACTCTGTAAATGACGAATATCAAGGTAGGGTAAAAGATCACACAAGGAAACGCTAAATTGTTGTACCATGAAGTCCATTAATCTATCAGGCAGGTCAGAGGTGCTTTTAGCTGGCATTAATTTCACTGAAAGCCAGATACAATACAAGAAACAGGATGACAGTCAAAAAAGCCCTGTCTTCTTCCTCTGTCTGTGCTTCCTCACTGGGTCTCTGAAATTGCACACATCTGTCCCTGTTACTCCCAAAAATACATTTCACAGGGATGTCTTTCAGAGATATAGCTTGTGCTCACACGGTAAATCAAGGTGTTATTTTTCCATTTTCTGTATGGGAGCTTTGATTACTTTTTCCCAGTGGCTGTGCCTTTTTCTTGTTTACTTCCATGAGATGTAGCCCATTAAAGTGAAATTTACCTTAGTTTTGTTTGTCCTCCCTCATACATCCTCTAATCAAGTTTCTAAATGATGCTATTTCATAGAAGGTTTTATTGAGATGCATGGTGGGTGTAAAGAATAGTTAAAACATTCTGGAGACAGTGGACTTCCCCATCTCTCCAAATTTTGAACACATACAGACTCAGGGTAATGATTCAGTGTGTACGTCCTTATCACTTACAAAGTTCCTGATAAGGTACAATTCTTGAAACCTTTCTAAATGAGCAACCATTTCATCAGCATATGATTCAAACAGTAGTAAATAGTAATAGTAAATATAATTATGCTTTATGTTTTTTCATGTATAGCTCTCATTTAAGCATGGTGGAGGACTGAGTTTGTGTATGTGACATGCGTGTGGCTGCAAGTGGTCTCTGCGTTAGAAGATGTTAAAACCAAGCCAATTACAGCGGCACCAGTGTTACAAGATGAGAATGGAGTGGGAAACCATTAGTAGCCGAGACTGAAGTGAGAATTGGGAAGAAGTTTGACAAAAGTGAAAATTTGTCATAACTTAAATAAGACAAATAGTGAACTATAAAACTAAGCACAGCTGATTTTTCCTGTTCATTCCTGAATGTCAAATGTCAAGGACATAAAAAATGTTTCTAAGTATTGGGACTATAAGGGGTGTCACACTCAGGTAAAGGCCATAGTGTCCTCTCAAAACTGCTATCCATAATTTATCAACTAAACTAACGATGCGCCTTGGCTCTCCCATTGTTCTTATGCCTTTATCTTTTCCTGGCAGTAAGAAGCTGGAACAGGAGAGCTTGAACACAAAGCCAGGAGAGGCCTCAGCAGACCACATGATAATGATCCAGCCAATCGATAGAGTTACTACAGTAAGTCTATTCACTGCAGATGCTAAAAAAAAGGCTAAAGATATTCTCAAACTATTACAATACTACAACACTGCTACAGCATAGCAATATGATGAATGTGTGCTGCATATAAAACTGCAACCGCAGTGCAAGCTGTAGCTACGGGGCTCCGCCTTGTGATGCACCCAGCGCTTTCTCATGTTACTGATGTAGAGAATTCACCCAAAGGCCATGATCCATCACATGTTCCATTTAGCTTGGAGCAAATCTTTATCCCAGCATGCATTTGCTATAATTATAAATGGGCAGTATTCATTTTTTTTTCTTGCTACAGAGACTGGCTTGTCTCAGCTGTAAATATAAATCCTATTTGATGAGAATGCTTTTAATCCCTGCTTATTAATGCTCTTATCGGGTTACTAGTGTGAGTAGAACACCTGTGTTGCTGTCATATCTCCTTCTAATATTCAATACATGACTACATTTCTGAATTATTTGATTAAAAAAAAGAACAGGTTGCCAAAGATGACAGCGGAATAACAGTTAGTAGAGAAGCACTACCATGAAGCCAAAACAAAATCTGAAACAAATGTGACCTTTAAAAACTGTTTTCTATTTATCTTTATTATTCATGCGCCTCCTTTACAATCAAACCCAGCAGAATAGCGGACAGGACAGACTATAACTAGGATGCTACTACTGCAATACCATAGCTAAACAAGATAAATAATTTAGCATTTAGCAAGTTAGGCAGCATAATAAAGCTGATGTCTTTATACAGCAGGGACCTGACTAGCTGTGCAGTTTCTAAGTGAGATGGATGAGGCAAAGCCTAAACTGCTGAGAGGAGAAGTGAATTAGGCTCACATTAGGGCTTACATTCTACTATTACATTCAAAATGGAGGATAAAGGGAAAACCTTATCCCTGCTGAAAGAGCCCACACCACAAAATTTGATTGAAACCGAGAGCAATTAAAATTTTAGATTAAAAAATGTCAAGGGTTATTTGAGAAATATATGCTACTTGAAATATATATGTGTGCATTCATGTGCATGTATAATCCGGTATGAAACAGAAATGAGTAATTATGATATGTAATGTACTTACTGCACATACTTGACAATTCTGTTATCAGCCTTTACCTACAGTAAATGAAATCCTGTGAACATGTGAATTAATTTTGATACAGTATAATTCTCAACCCAGTCTTTATACAAACAGAAGATGAATCAACATTAAACCTGTTCTTCCTTCTTTTTTCTTGTTTGTGTATTCTCTTCACCTCATAAGGTCCTCATATTAAAACACCTCAGCTCTCTTGCCAGTTCATTCTGGGTTATCAGAAACCGAGCACTGTCCTAAGAGACAAAGGATGGAGAGACACTTTTCTGAGAGGCTTTCACCTTAGTTATAAAATGTGACAATGTCAAGGCTTTCTACTTAGCACTATTTGTGAAAGCCTCATTTGATATCCACTAAATGTATGACAATATTTCAGTGGTGCAGTCAGGTAAAGGCCTGGGTCACATTTTCAAAACATCTCCTGACCTTTCCACCGGAACGGTAATTGCTAATTCCAGACAAGGAGAGAATGTAAGTCCCTTATGAGCCACAGCATCGAGAACGGACCCTGTGATGTCGGTGATAGGAGAGAGCCAACTTAGAAGGGGCAATTTCAAAAGATGAAATCTACCAGCATGCTTCACCAGGCTGTAAGAGCAACCTCCATCACCCACACAAACTGCACAGATACCTCAGCTGATAACAAAAATAAACTATGCATCATATCTTTTTGAAAAGACACAATACTCCGAGGGATCCGGATTTCATTTTCTTTACCTTATTCTCAGTGTCAAGGGGCTAAAAGTTGATAGCAGTGTGACAACAAATCCATTCCTCCTATTTCATTCTTTCATTGCTTCTGCCCAATGTGGCAATGCCGTGGCAGAGACAGATCAGAGATGAAATTAGAGAGACATAAGGATGACTCGAGGAGCTGAAAAAAATCCACTTGAAAAAGAAGAAACAGCTTCACTCCGGAGCACAGTCAGGAAACTTCTTCTACCCCTGAGCGTGTCAAAAGGAATTCATCACTGGGAATAAAAATAAAGCTCCTTTCATATCAAGTAGTTAAGTCTCAGTCTTCCTGCAGCAGTGTTACTTGCTGATAAGATGCACCATGTAGTTCATATTAAATAAAGTCTAGTGCTCAGATAGTCTCTCATATAGTTCTAAGTAGTATGTTAAAGCTTTGTAAAAGAGAATAATGGCTTGATTGCTGAACATCTTACTGAATGCTATAAATCAGAGATGACTAGTAGCAGGTGTGCATTTAACAAACAGTACCATGTGCTTATGATAAGTATAGTGTTACCCATTGTATGGCCCCCACTTACTGAATGGTCGTCACCAGTCATGGGTTGTTAACAACCCCTTTGGCCAACAAAGCACGGGCATTCATCTCATCACCTGGGCCCATTGTTAATCACACTAATCACAATCGGAGGAGATGGTGGATAGATGGCCTGGAAGGGGACTTGGGCAGGTGTTTGATTTTGGTGCCATCGCCGGCGCCAGTGCTCACTCACTGCCCATTCGTATTATAGCCTTCAGCCAAATAGACAGCTTGCAAGGCGCTGGCCCCTGATCCCAGCACATTAGTTTAATGCCTAGATCTGTGGAACTGTTCCTAACTCCCTCCCCAGCCTGGCACAGCAGCCTGCCACACAGACATGCACACACACACACACACACACACACACACACAGTCTGGCCCTATCATACTGCAGCTGAGATATGCAAAGCAGCATCTTTAGAAAGCTGTTTGCTTCTACTTTTTGTAGCTTCTAACTGGCATCAACTGTGAACAGCTGTGTCATGTGACAAAGATTTTAAGTATTCCAACACGCTGTAAAAAGACAACGCTGAAATGGCCAAAGAATGTGTCATCTTTTTTTTTGGCGGGTGTGTAGCTATGCAAAAGAAGAATTAATTATTTAGCTTTTGCAATAAACGCAGCATGTGGTCATGAAAATCTCTCTGTATCACTGATCAAATACATGGTAAGTTGTAAGATGACCAACCGTACTTTAAAATAAGCCCATCCATCCTTGAAGACACCATCAGAAGGAGACCAAGGTGGCAACGAACAACCAATCTGTCCATGTGTCAGCACCTATGTGTCAGTGCTAAGGAGACACAGTCTGTTCAAGATAACCTGCCACAGGAAGAGCACAAATAAACATCTGCATGTATATTTGCATAGTACATTCAAGCCTCCACCCTAATGAGTCTTAGGTGCACTGGTTGAGACTGGATTTGAGTCTGAGCCAGCATTAAAGCATGTCATCTGGCGAGGTGTTCTCGTCTGTCTTTTTCTTGGTTTCACTTGGACTCTGAGACATGTTGACAGCTGCAGAAGCCCCTGGAGTGGAGATCTAGGAGGAAACATATGGGCTGGCAGTAGAATGGGAAAGACAAACTCTTGTCAGAGAGTTATCATTTTACCCAACAGTTGGTGCAGTTGTAGATGTTTTTTGTTTTTTTCCCCAGAAGGTTGGCTGAAAGGGCTCACGTTGACAACAGGATGCATATGGTGGGGAAAAAGGTATATATCATCGAAGTGTATTTTAAGGAATTAAATGTTTTTAATTGGGATGCAATAAGAAGCAAATCTTTGCAAGGTCACAAAGTCTCTTATGAATGTACTTTGAGTACAACTGAATAATGCACAATTTATAAGATATTTGCCAACTGTAGACACAAAACTATTTGGGTAAGGTAAAACAAATTTGGTTTATAAGCCCTGGCAAGAAAATTTCTCTTCATTCTAGGAATAAGAACATTTTATATACTTTGTAAAATTCTCCCATCTTTAATTAACTGCATACAGTATTTTATTAAGAACAACATAATCACTGTGGGACTCACAGCCCCTTATGTGGCTTGCTCCAGCACCGGGGAGACCGCTAACAGCATCTTTCCCACACGGTGTCCAGCTCTCAGGAATCTTCCCTGCAACTTGCAGTGCAGCACAGTCGCCATTCAGCCAAATGAAACCACACACATCACACATGTGAAAGCAGCTCTCCATAATGACCAAAGCACCTCCGCATACTCTGAACAGAATCTCAAGCTGCATTATGCTTTTATACTATATTTTAGGATTGAAATTATCTCTTGAGCTAATTATATCTAGCATTACTTCAATGATTATATACACCTAGATTTACTGTAAGTTACACCAAGTTCTCCTAATGAAATGTCCAACTCTCTAACCACTGCTTTACTCAGAATTACCAAGCAAAGAACCACGTATAGTGAGTGCACAGCACTTCTGCCTGGTTAGACACATATAGATAGGAGTACAAGGAGGAACAAACCATGCTACATGCTTGAGCAGAACTTCTTCTGAACCTGAACAACTGGCTTATTATGCCATTTCACGATACTCAGACTCGCTTCTTTTCCCCAACTGTAATGGCATGCATATTAAAGGAGTGCTGAGATTATTTGCCAGGCATTGATGGAAGTTGTTTAGTACCCGAGGGATGGGTTTTTCACTCACACCGGCTATGATGAGGCAAAGGCTGTTTATTCACTTGACTCAGAAGGCCTCAACATTTAATTCTTAGAACAAAATTATTACCAAAGCATTCTGTAGACACGGGCTTCCCCTCACATGAGAGCTAATCAGTTTTAATGGGAATGTATCCTGTAATCATGGTGCCAGCACAGTCCCAGGGCTCGGAGCCTATTACACCCTGTAAAATATTAATGACTCTCCAGTAAAAAGCATTTAAAGCAACTCCCAACCATCTTCCCCCCTTGCTGAGCACACTTAGCCCAGCTATATGCCTCTCTACCTATAAGGTTTAAACACTGACCAAGGTGTCACTACTGTTTTTAAACCTGCAGGTACTGACATAATAAAAGATAAGCCACTGTCAGCACTTTTTTTGTTGTTTTTTCTTTAATGAAGTCTAAAGAAGTTTGGAAAATGTCATTTCATGAGGCCTCTTAATGCCAAACTAGTGAATGGAAATGTGTTTTCAACGGTGACTATATCAAGTACTAAATTGCATCATTTAGGGAATAATGAGCTTCCACGTTGTCGTCACTGGTCTGTTCAGCTTGCGTATGCTCCAGCTAACTGTGATAGGCTCTCAGCTATTCCGGGGCTCATACTGGACATTTAGCTTGGGCTAAAGCCCAGGCATTGTCTTAAGATTCTCCTTGCCCTTAAAAACACAAAGAGAAATGAATGTGATATCTCACATGATTGTGGTACAGTGGTCAATCCATTAGCACATTCACTGGCTTCATGAAGCAACAACAGTCACTCAAAGGCTGAAGGATGAGCTATGGAAATCCTATCTGATATTGAAAAGTATACCTTAAAAAAAATTCTGGTTTACAATTTGGTAAAAATGTAAATCAGTATTAACTGGATGGAATATTAAATAAATAAATAAATAAAACAGATGATGCCCAGTGAAAGCAGATGATGCTTCGGATAAAGCACCTGGACTCCACTTAGATCATAAAACAGTTTCATTCTCATTTAATCATTTACAACACTAGAGGGTATAGACAGTTAATGTTCAGACAAGTGTATATGCGCTGTAATGTGCCGTAAACACAGAAACATAAGCTTCAATATGCAGCAGTAATAGCCCATAACATATAGGTAGAAGTAAAGGAAGACCTGCTAATGGGACAATTATCTGAAAAAACAACAGGCTCTCACAGTGTCCTGCACAGGTGCTGGGAGAGTTTGAGGAATAGCTTCACACACAGTAGAGAAATATGCCAAATTCTCTATACCATCATTCAAAACCTGTGAGGGCCTTTGAACCATGTTGTAATTACATTTTTTTTTTAATTAATCTTGGGTTTCATGTTCCATTAGCTTGTGGTTATGCAGGTTACAGCTAATTGAAAATGTTATTAAACTAATAATGTTTACTTTGTCTTGTGAGGGTTGAACCCTATGCTGCTGAAGTACATCTCCTCCCTGTCTCCCTTTCATTCCCATAAGCTGTTTGCTTATTGTAATTGAAGATGGGAGAGGTTTTTTCCCAGCAGGGCTACTTCATCCCCTAATCCATATTGACACGGTGTCTCCAGGAGATGGGCAGAATGTTAACCTGCACTGCTGCTGTGTCCCTCACAATAGAGTGGCAGGGGCCGACTGGCACAGGCTCGGCCTCCTCTCACCTAAAACAATCATGTGACTGTTTGTCTTTGTATCACTGTGTAAGCACTCTAGAGGAACTAGTTTATCCATGTGTTAAAAACACAATGAGTGCATACATGCATGCTTCACTGCAGGGCCTGGAGTAACATTATGACACATTTATAGATATGACTGTTTGTACTGAGCTTGATTTGCTTGGACACTATACTATTAATGTTAGTTTTCATGTTATTATATTACATGACAAACAGCTTTCAATCTAATTCAGTTTGTGTAATTCGTGCGGTATTGAGAAAATAAGCAAAAAAGTATGTGTTTTACTTTCGCATTCTGTGCTGATCTTTGTTATTCAGTGCACTATTACTACCTTTATCAGGGCTCATCACATGGAAGTAATTTCTGAAGGTTGGCTGAATAACTAAAACCAACTGTTAGGCTGTTTTAAATGATTCACAAATAAGCTCTGTGCAGCTGCAGAAATCGGAGAAAACCATATTCAACACTAACCTGGAAGCCATAGGTTAATAAAACAGATAAAACAATGATTTATTTAATAGTTATGTGTTCTGAAAATATCTTTCCTGTGTCTTTCATGCAGGATACTTTCAATATCTGATTCAGATTATGATTCAGTCTCCAAACTGCCTAAAAGCGACGGCTTGAAAAAATGACTTATCAAACCACTGCCATTCTGACTTCAGGCTTTCGTAGGTTTTGGTTCTCAAGTACACACCAGTTGATTGGTAGAAACCTTTGCTTGCAAATCCGCTGCCCAGGCTAGTTAACCTTTCAGTGTTCTCACCTTGTTTCTGCATTTTCAACAGCCTTGTCATGGAGTGGAGGAGCCATTTCCCACTAGACTGTTAAAGCTAGATTTGCGTTAATGAGACCTGCAGTGTCAAGCATTTTGGGGGGTGGGGGGGGGTTGTTGTTTTCAAATTGCCAGCTGCTGCAAAATGAACCACAAACTTTTACTGACACAAGCATTTAGGCAGACTGAGCTCTCGGGAGAATCTGAGGTAGAGTACGTTTGAAGGAGAGATTGTCTTGATGATAGCTCTAGGTTTGCTATGAGGATGAAAGCACAGGGGATTTTCGTTGTGTGAACAGAAACAAATCATGTAATATTCAACAAAAATCTGAAAGATAAAAGTTCTAAATGTTTGAGCCTGATTGGACCATAACATTTTATTCTGGTTTACACCGGAATAGCAGTAAGACTGAGGTCAAATATGACACTTGCCTTTAGCTATCAAGCTCCTCTCCTATGGAACCAACTCCCAGTCTCAGTTCGGGAGGCGGACACCCTCTGTACCTTTAAGATTAGACTTAAGACGTTCCTTTTTGATAAAGCTTATAGTTAGGGCTGGATCAGGTGACCCTGAGCCTTCCCTTAGTTATGCTGCTATAGGCCTAGGCTGCTGGGGGGCCCCATGATGCTCTGAGTTTCTTTCCCCTCTCCTCTCCTCTCCTCTCCTCTCCTCTC
>NW_018128074.1:443935-472418 GCF_001952655.1 Monopterus albus
AGGTTTGATGGGTTTTCCCTTTGTAATAATAGTGATAACAGTAAGGTCTAGACCTTACTTTGTAAAGTGTCCTGAGATGACTTTTGTTGTGTTTTGGCACTATACAAATAAAACTTGATTTGATTTGATTTGACTTGGTACTCCTCACTGTACTGTTGATGCCCTGGATCTCTGGGTGCCCGATAGAAAACCTTTCATACCCGTTGTATGGGTGCAGTCAGACCACACAGCCTTCTAAATGGAAAAAAACAAAAACTTTATTATGACTTCTGTTCTTACCTTCAGCTGGAAGGAGTTTGAGGCCAGTGTGTTTTGTCAGTAGGGAGCAGCTGGTAGTAGCAGTGTTACCTCAGGCAAACTGCTCTCTGGGTAACTATAGCTAAGGTCTCTGTGGTGTGCTGCAGAGTGGTATATTTTATGATGCCTTGGTGCATCTTAATGACTACAAGCAGTGTGAATCACACAGCGAAGGTAGGTACCGACACTTTTTACAGTGGGGCTGCAGTCAAGAGAGGGGTGGGATACAGATACACAGGCGAGCACACACCCCTGAGACAGAGATTTTAAAAATGTCTTGAGACCAGATTCAAGACCTATAAGATCTATAATCTATAATGAAATACAGTCAATACTGTGCTGATCAATGCCAAGCTATTTTCCCCCTCTTGCACTGGAGCCATAGGCAGCTGTCATCTATACCATGACCACCAGTGGGCATATCTTTATGGATGGCAATGATCAGCCACCATTTTGTTCCAGTTTGAAATATTGACACAAATTTCTGATGGATTGCGTGTCTGACTTATCTTACAGCACCGGTTACAACCTTGTGTGATCCATCTGCCAAAGAGATGGTGAGAAAAGTCCAAATAGGGTTAACCTGTTTCCTGTTTTTGGTTCATTTTTGCAAGATTGTATTAAATGTGACAGACCGTGTATTTTAACAAATAAGCCATCATTTAAAAAAATATTCATTTCTGCACATTAAGCCTCTCATTTGAAACCATATCTTTGGCCCCATATGCCAACGCCATGGCGGGACTTTGCAGGGCAGCAGATGTTAGCAGATTGTTTGTATTATTCAATTTTAATTTACGGCAGACTGTTCCCATCCCGAGTGTGCTATATTGGCCACAGGGAGCTCAGACTTAATGTTGAAGGCCCAGATAGCTCTCAGCAGTAGTTCTCACCTCAGACAAAAATTGATGTTCTCCCCAGTGCTTCATAGGCACAGTATGAGTAAGCCTTGTCAAAATGCTTTATGACTGCTGTGAAGCTGTTTCACGTTGATGGAAAAACATCATTGATTTGGAACAATTTCAAATTGGGGCTGAATCCTGAATTTCTATAAAATCCTTTTGTTGAGGGCCATCCACTCAGATATGGGCAGGGCATCATTATTCCTCACACCATGCATTTCCCTTCAGAGCCTTCCAGTGATCAATTTGCAATCATGTTATTATTATGGAGCTATTTCCAACAATGAGAGTGAGATTGAGGCTCCAGTGACTTGGTGAATGAAACCCTAATGGATAGCTGTGGGAAACTGCCACAGAGACTGATTAATTAGACCTTCACCATGAGCTCTAAAGCCTCTCCTTTCCATCTCATTAGAACAAAAGCCCCCACATTTTGCCTACAATGCTTATTATCCTTTCAGAGTAGTGAAAACTGATATTCTCTGCATGCACAATTGCATGTTGATAAGATCTGAGTGCACTGTGTTGGTGCCATGGATGGAGCTGACATTTTGTTTTACATCCCGCAGCAGATCCCACAACTGTGTTTTCTCTCAGTCCCCTCTGATTAATAGAGATCTGATAGTGTAGCAGTGAGTACAGGGCTGGAGCCTGACCCGATGTGACAGGCCAGTAGGTCTCAACAGCAGGAGGTGGTGGTCACTCCACACATACAGAAATGTCCACACAAACACTCGCCTACATTGATATCATAAATAAATCTATTCTGCAGTATCTATGTACCATAATAAAAACAGAAGCTGTTATTGTTACCTTGTAACTAATCAAAGGGATGTTATGGTTGTGCAGTTGGTCTTTAGTATAAATGGCTCTTATGTGAAATGATGAACATCACAAGCAAGATTGTCTACACTGCACATTAGAGGATCATTAGAGCATGTGCATCACATTGACAAATGGCAATTTAGTCAGTTATTTAGTATTGAATCATAGAACACGGACTGATCAGGGTGACAACCTTATCTTGCTCTAGTATATGCTCATATATTAACAGTAAAAATAACAATTTCCCTGAGTGCTAAGACAAAGCATTGTTTTGTTGTTCTCCCTGGCATGTTCATACACAAATTGTAAAATAAATTGAACCTATATCATTGCTTCTCCTCCTACTTCTAATAAGGATCAAAAACACATCACTTTCCTCTATTCTGTGTTACAGTGCATTTACTGGGAGTCAGCCAGGCGAGCCGCAGCAGCGAAATAGTATGCCGGCAAGCTGGCAGGATGCCAGACTGGACCAGAAACATCTGTTCACATTATTAATGAATCAATTATATGTCACACATGTGCCAGGCCTGAAGTGGCGGAAGGGGAGAAGTGGCCCGAGTCTGAAAATGCAAAGCGTTTGGGCTTCCCACAGGGGCATGGCCTTCAGCCACTGACACTGCTCCTGTTTCTCTCCAACATGACTCATACGCAACCTGTCAGGACTGCATATCAATCAGTCTAGAAGGTAAAAGTATCCTTAGAAATCAAGCGAAAGCTGAGGAAAATAATGAGAACAGAGTGTGTCGGTGGGTGGGAAAGTTAAAAAACAAAGCTGTTATAAGACATAACAGCATGCACTAAACCCAATTTTAGTAGATGCACTGTCACTCGGTTTGCTGATAATTGACAGAAGAGCAAAAAACGTTACTGAGCCTCCTCCAAATTTTGCCACAAAAATTCTGTAAACAACCTTGTGGTATTACTCCTAAAGCTCCATAATAAAAGAAAAATGGGCTGTTACCACATCCTCAGGCGTACACTTACATGTAATTGTACTTCAACCATGAGACAGGTAATCCTTGCCATTTACCCAGTACACATGATCCATCATGCAAGCTGTGTCAGCAAGCATTTACATCAATAAAGAGGAGGTGAAGCCACATTTTCTGTTTTTTAACATAATGGCCATTGACTCTTAATGGGCTCCATCATGTTCCATACCCCCCTAGAGAATGTTGCTTGCCAGGGCAGACAAACTGGACATTACTGTGCTGTCCATGCTAGCGGCTGGGAAGGGCTGCCTTCTTTGAGTCAAACAAACAGAATGTCTCTACTTACAGTGAAAACAAATGCCTCCTATTAGTGGTCATGATGAGTAAGACCTTGTTAATACCATGACAGATGAGTCAAATTCTTGATACAAACACAGCAAATTAAATTTTTTCTTTACTGTGTATTTTTCAGTTCAGATGAGAATAATTGTTCAGTTCTTATATATTCTGAGTTGACTGGGGAATTGCTTGTCCGCTCACAGCAGATGTGGTTCTGGGGCAGCTGTTCCAAACTGTCAGAAGTGTTAAATAAACTCTGATGGGAATAAGCTTACATAAACATTGGCAAGATGTTGATTTTTGCACTCTCAGAATTACATTAAGCTTGAGTGCATGCCATCTGAATTCTAACACAAAGTACTAATCATGGTGAAGAGGCTTCATAACACAGGATCTAGGCGATTTTTACACATGGGGTTGGCAGAAGACTGCAGTGTCATGAGCTCTGTTTGAACAAGTCACTCCCTAGATAACTTCCCTAGATTCAATTTCTATGATTTTGTTCCGTTTTAAAACACTACTCTTTCACAACTGTCAGAAGTGGTTATCCAGAGCTGTGCACATCCTCTTTGTTTCAGGCTGGTCTTATCCTTAAATCTAAAACTATTAAATGTATTTCTAAACAATTCTTATACCTCATTTTGTATATACAGTATTTTTCTTTTTTTTTTTTTTTGCATTAGCATTAGGAATAGTAATAATCATTCTAAAAACTGCATTAACATAGAAAGTTGCAATTAAATATTCATTTTTACATTAACAAGTAGACATTAAGCACTGGTATGTAGTAACAAGTTTAATGGAAAACATTTTTATCTCTTCATTAAATTCAGTTTAATGGAATCCTACTGCTGTTATCTCTAATACTATAAATATTGGATTAAAATTTAAATATGAAAACATTCCATTTTTCCATACACAGCAAATCAATTCGAGAAATAATATACCTGGTTCTCTAACTCCAGATATACTGTACCTCTGCCAGTGCAAAACAGAAAAGAAATCAAATTGAATAAGATTCAGGTTATTCAAACGGCTTTTACCTCAGCAGGGTTTTGGATCACTCAGCGATTTTTCACAAAAGAACTGTCCTTTTACATTAAAATGAGTGACCCCTCCACTGTCGTACAAAGTTCCATGCAGACCTATATTTTTGTTGATGTGGTTAGCGGTGCTTTAGGCAAAATGACAACTTGCTTTTTCACCAGAGCTGATGGCTTTTTTTTTCCTGTTTTTGTTGAGACACTAGGGGGAAAAATATTACTTCCATTTCAGTGCCCATTTGTTGCCCTTCCAGTGATGTGTGACCCTGTTTTATTTGATTTCATTTGTTCACTTTCATCACTGTTATTCGCTTTGTTTTACTGGAATGGCTATGCAGAAAAGTTAGACATATATTTGAAATGGCACCGAAAAAACACTATATGTAGTTAATAGCTTTACTAACTAATATTATACAACCACAAATCAGCAGAAGATGGGACAGTATGTAAAAATCAAAATTAAAAGAGAAAACAGTGATTTGTAAATCACCTGTGCCCAGAGCAGTCGACTGCACCTCTGGACACTGTTGACATACAGTACAGTTTTAAGCAGCACTTATGGCTGTAACTACGTATTGTAGTGCCTGACACAGGTGTGCCAAAGTAATCCTGAGCCCATGTGGTTATATCGCTGATAGAAGAGGGACGATCCTTCATGCAGTGCCAGGGATCAAGTGCTCGGTCATCCAGCTGCTTGCGCCCTTGCACTGAAATCCCTCCAGTTTCCTTGAATCTTTTAATTATGTTCTGCACTGTAGAGGGTGATATATCCAAATCTCTTCCTGTCTTTCTTTGAGGAACATTGTTTTGAAAGATTTCAATAATTTTCTCATACATATGTTGGCAAACTGGCGGTACTCGGCCCATCTTTGCTCCTAAAGGGCTTGGCCCTTCCTGGATGTTGTATCAAATCATGATGCAGTCACCTGATGACATCCCCTTCTTCAAATGGAATCATGATTTCATTGTTTTACCTCATTACTGGCCCTAAAATGCAACCGTCCCAACCTTGTTTTGTAATGTGCTGCAGGCATCAGGACTGACATGAGTTTTTATTTTGAACAAACAATAAAGTCGATGAGGTATCATATCAAATAATGTGCTGCTGTGTTGTTTTCAATGTCATACAGGACACAGATGATTTACAAGTCACTATTTTAAGTTTTAATTTTGATTTTACATACCGTCCCAACATTTTCTGATTTGGGGTTGTACTCTCAAATATTAGGATCAAGAGGAATTTCTAAGTTAAACTGAGAAAAGCATATTATCACTGTTTGCTCTGAGTGGGTGACCTCGTGACACTTTTTAATATAACATGTTTATGTAATGCTTTAAGTTCTCCCTCTCCTGAGATTAATAGATATGCCATTAAATTGAGCATTCTCCTCACATTCTCTATATTTTCAACATAAAAACTGGCACTGGGGTGCTGCCAATGTCTATATGACATTGTGATTAACAGCTGGGGGGGCAGAGGGCATGACAGCTGGTATAGTCCACTGACCCTGCAGCTAACAAGCGCGGGGCATAATTACAAATTAAGTGACCTTATAGGATCTGTCTGCGTCCTTCACAGTAGGATCCCTCTGAAAACAAGGTGGAATTGTATCTCATGTTCCCTGACTTCTCATCAGGCAATTACTAACCGGCTCATCAGCAAAGAAAAGGGGATTAGACATGGAGGTAACGCGAACCAGAAGAGAAGGGCAAATAGGAACTGACTTACTGAATATCAGTATCTGTAATTATGGTTTTTTTGAGAAGATGTCTTCCCCCAGTCTGACTTTTCATCACCCAAATTAATCCTCAGAGTACTGTCATTTAATAATTACAAATCCCAACGATAATTATGATAGCCACACCAATCCAGCTAGGGTAAAGACTGGATGCTGCTAAAATATGGAAATGTATCACCGATTCTGGAGCTGGTAAATGGCAAAAACAATTTTTTTAAAAATTACTTTGCATGAGAATACATACGTACATATATCAAAGGCTTATCAGGACTATTTGAAGTCAAAAGCAAAGGGTGTAGAACTTTATGGCTTTTCACCTCCACAGTCATCAGACCTCAATCCCACTGAACCATACAGTGATGTAAAAACACACAATAAGGGTAGATTTTGACTTTTAGCAAATATAACATTTTTACTTACACTTAGTGAAAGATGATGTAATCAAGTCTGAGACATTATATAACCATAAATGTTTTTATTTTGTTTCTATATAAAAGAGAGGAGTTTGTATTAAAGAGCAGATTACCATAACTGGCTTTTCCATTGATTTTTCCTTTCTGTTCTTTCATCTGAAGTGGTTTAAAAGTTTTACATGTGGTTTGATTGTTGTATTCTTACCGAAAACAAACATCCATTATCTCCAGAAGTGGGCAGGAGAAATCTCCAGAGATGCATCGCTTCCTGAGCATTACGACTGTGGGGGTGAATAAGCCTAGTATGTCCAAAGACAACGCATTCAGAATCGATCATCAGTTGATTTAAAATGACTAATTCACATGAACACAAAAGAAAAACTAACATTCAGTAGATTAAAATTAAATCTGCCCTACTCGATCTTAAACACTACTACTTATTCTAAAAAAAACATGGACTGTGAAATATAATAACTTATAAAAAAAAACTATGCAGCCATGTTGTATTTCAGTTTTGATCCATATAATACAAAAACAATGCCTTTTGCTTTGAAATTGTGGCAAAAATGCATGTTACAACTGACAAGAAAAAGTCAGTCATATCAGTTAACCTCTCCTCTCTTCCAGTCTAACCAGTAGGGCAATTACTGTTGCTGTCAAGGGTTCATCACCCCATTGAACCAGCTATGGGACTGCATTGTCATGTGAAAACGAAAAAGGCAAAGCTTTTGTCCCATTTTTGGCAAAGAAAGCAAAGAAGCTATTCCCAATGGACAGAGAGTCATCACTGGCAGAGTGGTCTTGTCACTGATGCAGAGGGACACATGACCCCCCACGCCCTCATCTCAGACCTCGCTGATCTGACTGTACCAGATGGAACCGACTTTTCCCCGACCCCTTTCTCCAGGCCCTGTCACCCTAAGCTGCAGGCACTAAGCAGCAGGGAGATTGAGGGCAGGCTGGTCAACCCACAGGATGTTCAGACATGGGGAAATGTGCCACCAGAGAGTGGAGTAAGACTCTGACTCCTACTGTTTAAAACCATCACCCATTTCCTACCCCATGCTCCATAAATGACTTGAATGTTTAGGGTCTGGAGCCCTACTGGGGGTGGCGAGGTGTCTGGCCTTCCCCAGGCTGTCCATAGGTCACCAAGGCTATGGAAGTCATGCTCACACCCTTAGAGACATTTTGTTTTACTTCATGCTCTGCCTCTCTTTGGCTCTCATTTTCTCTCCACGCCTCACACTGGCACATCATGTACAGTAGCAGGCAGTGGATAAGGTCGAACTCCTAATGGCACTGAAGCCGGGGAGCTCATTTGTGGACTTAAGAGTTGCCTGCACCCTGAAAAAGGCAGCAGAAGTAATTTCAGCTCCAAGCTTAATAACATTTCAGTTCCTCCAAGTAATTTTTCATACATTCCCTCATTCTGATAAATATTAACAAATGAATCTATGTTAATGCTTCAAATTAAGTGTCTGTGACCAGTCATCATTAATAAGTTCTATGGAGCTCCTCTCCTGCAAGCTCATTACAGTATTGTTCATAATGTATTACTGGTGCCTCCCTAATGGCTTCTTAAAGGACTATTACAGAAAGCTCTTGCTGTTTTTTCAATAATAGCCACAAGTCAATCTACTTAAGAGGCCGGGGTACCAGATATAAAATATTCTTAGAACTGCAAATACCAGTAAAATCACAATAGCTGAAGTAGACACAATTTGCAGCCTGCACACCACAGCACACACACACACGTCCATGCAAAACAAAGGGAAAGCGACAGAAAGAGAAAGCTGCCAGAATCAATATAACCTGAAATTTTAATTGGTTTTAAAGATGTTCCTTATGTTATACCAAATACGGTAAATATTTGTAAATGCTGTGGTGTAACAAAAAAGATTTTTGTTAGTGCCATAACACTATCAGTTATAAATTACAAAACCTGTCCTTTTAATTTAAAACAGTAAAAAATTCAAATTTTCAGACTCAAACTCAATATCAGCTTTACATGTTGAGCACATGAGGAATTTGGCTCCAGTTTAGCAGCTGTCAATGTGCATTTGCAATGTGCTTCCATAAGGCAGTGAGGAAACAATTATTATAAAATTCATTTTATAATTAATTTCCAAATTATATCTAGAATAGATAACTACTGTATGTCTCAAGGCTGAGTCCAAAATGCTGGAAAGGTTCAGTGAACCATCAATCAATGAATCATTGAACTTCAGGAAGAATGTGCAACCAAGCAGCATTTTTTAAATAAATAATTAAAACTAGAACCTGCAGACACGTTTTTTCAACAAAGTCTGCTATAATTCATCATTTTTAAATGTGTCAAAGTGGGATTATAAAGAAATGCTGCAGAGAAAATCCAGTCTGTCCTGATTCTGCAGTGTCTGTAAACCTAAGAGGAAAAACTAGATCAGAAGCGCCAAGGTGAATGTTTGTCCTTGCCTTCCCTGTTAGTGAAAGAGGATGTCTTAGATATTGAGAGGGGATAAATTGTATATTGGAACAAAACCAAAACTGAATCTCTACTAGTTTGCTTGGAGAGGGTTTTTGAAATAATTAAACAGAGAGTGGAGCTGTGGCATCTATGTATATGTCACATTACTCATCCTTGTGATGCCCTTTCAACATACTAGATAGAAAGATAGATAGATAGAGACAGACAGATAGGCAGACAGACAGGCAGGCAGACAGATCTTTGCAGATAGCAGACTTCACTGTGAGTCAACAAGACTGAGTCTACAGCTATGCTAGTGGCTGTGTCATGCTGTACATGTGTTCACAGCAATGCTTTGAGCTAAATGTTAATGTCAGAATGCTAACATGCTGATGCAGCACGTCTAATGTTTACCAAGTTCACCATCTTAGTTTAGCATGTCAGCATGTTAGCATTAAACACAGTATTAGAAACCAAACAAGGAGCGGAGTCACTGGAGTCAGTAGAATTCATCCTCTGGGAACCGTGAGCTTTGGTACAAAATTTCACTCCAATCCATTTGATATATTTGAAACATTTGAGTCTAGTTAAAACATTCTCCAGCTCTTTGTCCTGTAAACACCTTGCAACCCTGCTTGATTATGTTTTCAAGCTTAAAACAAGGCTCTTTCTCTACTAAAACATTAATACGTGTATGAATCTTTAATTTACTGAAAGACACTATCATTTGTGTGGTGTGTCTGGGTTTAAACGGAGTCTTGCTTTCCATTATTCAGATATTGAGGCCTACCACTCAGTCATTGTCATGAATCTCAACAGCTGTCACCAAGAGGCAGGAAAAATGTTTAGGGCAAAGAAAATAATGCAGCAGTCAGCAGTATCCATAAAATCCCATAACATATTACGCTAAAATACGCAATGAAGCATAAAGTATAGATTACAGTTAGCCAACACCATTTTCATTTTTCACACAGGAAAAGAACTCGCACCATGAAGCCACAACCCTTTAATGCACCAGAACCTGGCTGTGTCAGTAGTGCCCCATGTCTGTTATTTATAATTTTGCCCTCACCCTTCCAGACTAATTGAGAAGTAAACAATGATGAGTCTACAGTGTTACCGGGGTGGAATAGATATACGACAAACACAGCTAGCCTCAGAGTCTGACAACATAACAGATGAGCAGCAAGCTTGTGCACACAGACTAGTTTGTCATGAGTGACATCTTCATTTTGCTATCAGTTCCTTTAAGAATAATGGTGATGTCTTTAACTGGAGCATTTGAAGCGCTGCTCAAGCATGCCAGCTCATAACAGATTTCACCACTTACTCCATTCTGTATGCTTCAGGTCTGAATTAGAAAATGTCTCCTAAAGGGTTTCTCAGGGGAGGGGCAGATACACAGGTCTGTCTTTGTTTAGGGACTTTCCATCCACATAATGACTTTACATTATTGTTTTCATCTTTCTCACAGCCAGGGAACAGATCACAATTGAATCCAAATCAATCTGTCAGATGGCTATGCTAGAAAAGCCAATCGCGTTTTAGCAACACAGAGGCGAGTTGATCACCAGGCAAATCAGAGCCTTGAGGAGATTATAAATTGGAGAGAGCAATTGAGTCCAGAGCAAGATTTTCATTCAATTCCAGTTTAATTGGATTTCTAGCCTCTAATTGACTTTCTAATTTTTCAATTAGCAATCAACATTAGATTTTTTTCTGAGACCACACTGCATTCACATTTGCTAATCCACTTGGGAGGAGACAACAGTGACTGTAATAAGTGAAAGAGGAAAACATTTGAGAAGTCTTTACAAACGTTTCAGTGTGTGGGCTTTAGGCTAATTATCAGTCATTCTGACAGGACGACATGATTTATGAGGTGTACTTTGCGGGGAGCGATGAGCCATGCAGCACAAGTCAGACATACATCAGTACTGAAGTCTCCTCTGTTGCCTGAATGCACTACTTATTGTGGTGTAACTGCTGGCTCTCAATTAGCGTCTGAGACATCATCAACATATGCTAATTAACTAATGATTAAGAAACAGAAAGACTGTCAACACCAGCTTTATGTGAGAGCCTGTAAATATAGACAATTCTTAAATGTGCAGTGCATAAAATTCAGTGACTGCAGTAAGAACCTGTCAGACTTCTAGGACAGACACACAGTCAGCTTGGTTTGTCTCTGTGCTTAGAGATAAATGGAGCTGCTGCTGAAATAGAGTTACACATCAGCTGTACAAAAGCCTCCATCTGGGCCAGAAGAGCCTACTTCAGGTAGTCCAGCTGGAGCAGGGCTCCTCCTATGGGACTGGAGGGCCAATTACACCACATCATAATTCAAAGCAACCTGGAAATGAAGTCCCCATCCTCATCAGCTTCAATTAAAAAGAATGGATCTCTGAAAAGGGGGAGAAAAGAAATAGGGAGGTGAAGTTAAACAGAGGAAATGGGATTGGAAAAGAGTACAAAGCTATTTAGGATGATTGTGGAGAGAATTCTTTATCCCCTCTCAGGACGCTCATATGAGTTTTCCATTACTGTAATTGATGATTTCTTAGGCAATTAACTTGGACTGTGACATCAGTAACAGCCAGTTTTTGGCAATACTAACAAAAAGGAACAGAAAGGAAGGACCCATCACCACCAGCATTTTGTGTCAGGGTCCCAAGAAAAATATTTTGTCAAACTAGAAGTATTTTACATTTTAGCGGTGGGAAATGTTACTGGTCCAGAGGGTAATGAAGGTACATTATAATATTTCTTCTGATGGTGTCTTGTCTGGCAAACCACCCAGAGTGAGTTGCTTAACAACCCCTACATCGCTGATCTGGAGGCAGTGCTGAGGGAAGGACCCTCATTTGAATCAGGCTGAAGAATCATTTTAATTGGATTGTTTAACTGTAAGACAATTTCAGTGTTGTTCGCAGAATATTACAGACTGTAATTTTCTTTGTGCTACATTCAAGGACATACAAATGGATTATGATATCACTGTGGACAAAACTATGCTAAGCGAGGGCAGAAGTGAAGCTGGGATGTATGAGTCTAAAGGAGGGAAACAGATAAATCCCTCATTAGTCTGTTTGCATTTCACTGGCCTGTGTTTGTAGAAGGCTTCAGCCCATAGGGGACTGAGGAAATGAGAAGGAGGCACAGGTGGCGTGAGCTCCTCAGAGTCACAAGTTCCTAAAATAACAAGCGCAAGTTAAATATTTTGGTTGGCCTGGTAATACCGGTAATTATCCCAAAGTCACTACTGGCCAGTCTAACTCATCCTTGGGGACACAGTGCCTGTGCCCTCAGTAGCAGAAGCTAAAGGCAGTCCCTATATACCTACCTTTTCAAAGATAATACTGAGGTTTTCACACCATATTGTGATGATAATGTGTGGTACCTTCATGTAAATTAAATTAAGAACGGGGAGATACAGAACAAAGCATATGTGGTATAAGAATGGGCCTTATCTACACAGATTTTTGGCTTGGTTTCTTTCAGATTTAGCAGAGCCACTGCTGCATCTCATTTCTCTTATTTCTTTGGTTTGTCCTTGATCCGCCACTTGACCTGGAAATTGATCAGGTCTGCCATAATCAAAAACATCTCAGTGCTCTTAATACTGTTCAGAGAAGCAAGTAAGAGATGCAGGCAAGTGTACAGAGGAGACAAAAGAGAGAAATGAAATATAACACACTTGCTCTGGGTGCACATGACCCAAATGCTAAATTGAGTATAAAAATACTCTTCTATTATGCGCTGAACTTTAATATTAAAGGATTAGACATCAAGGCATTGATTAATTTCAATTTGATTTTTGTGAGCCATGGCGTCTACGGTGAACTGACCACAAGGTGAATGGTGGTCAAAGAGCATATACACAGAAAAACAAAATTTGAAAAAGAAAAGAAATAATATAAAACCTAGACCAGTTCATCAAATACTTTCTCAAATTGAACAACTTCGATTTCCTTCTGGGGCCAATTTAGGAGCCTGCTTCGTTTAGAGTGAGACACTGTGCAGCATTATTCATATACCATAATTATATTGCAGAGCCATAACATGACAGTAATATGGGAAGGAGTGATGGTGATGTGTCCCAGTCATATCATTCTCAACAAACATATTCCCAGTTGGTCTAGTTAGAGGCAGGAAAATTGCCTTGAAATTGTTACCTCATTGCAAATAACAGTAATAAGCTGGTGGAGATGAATAACTGTACTGGCACTAAGGATTTTAACTGTAAACAAAACCATAAATTATAGTAATGTTACTATGTGGGATTGCCACACAGGCACTGAGGATGCCCAAACTGAGGTTATTAAAGGGTGAATGCTGCATCTCTGTGTCTGAAACGCAGCCATTAGTAGAGAAACAATTATTTGCAGCATGTCATCTATATTAATAGTTTGTTTGTCATAGATGTTTTCTCTGTTTAAGCAAATAAAGACAATTTAACAATACAGTTAAAAGTCTGGTGCTGGGAAGAGACAGGACAATAATAGAAAATACAGACAATAATGAAAATGTGATTCTTCATATTCACTCAACCTGACTTTCCTATCAGCTTAGGTGTTTGCTTGGGAATTTGTTTTATTTTACACTGAAGAATGTTTAGAATTTGTACTGTACTGATAAGACAGCACAAACAAATCACTGACCTAGTGTAAAAGTAGCTTCTCTATTCAGCCTTTATTATTTCCATCCCTGTGAAACAGATAACTGTGCACTTAAAGGGGTTATGATCTTGACACTGAAAGCCCGACGGTCAACTATAGTTCTTTAATGCAAATGAAAGCTGGTGCAATGAACAGAAGCTCCATAATGTCAGACTACAGCTCCTTTAATGTGCTGCTTAACTCCTTGTCACCTATAGGATCTGCTGATGCTGTGAACTCTGGGTGGCAAACTGCAAAATACCAAAATGACAAAGCAGTGCTACTAAAACCATGAATCATTAGCTGCAATAAGCATCCCACCCCACGTGTCAGTGACAACATCAGGGTTAGCATAACCTCACAAGAATAGAAATCCTAGCCCATTTAGGTGTCACTGGAAATTATGGTGAGAACAGAAAAGGAGAACAAAAGCTTTATTAATACTCAGGGATGAAAAGTACAGGTTAGAGTTGATGAGATTCACTGTGCAATAAGAACATTTACTGGTGTGTACTATATTACAGAATAACTGGGAAATCATAGACTCAAAGATGACAGGAATCTAGACTTTAAGTCCAGTATACACATCTGCTTCTCAAAAGATATTTTGTTAAATCTTACACTGCAAAGAGACTGTTGGGCAGGGAAGGCAGTGCTGCAGAAGAGTCTCCAGGAAACACAAGTGTGGGTTTAAAAAGTTCATTTCAAAGCTGGGGCAAGGAATAGAGAAAGTGCCATCTCTGTTCAGACGACATGATGCTGTGTGGTTGAATCAGCCCTAGAATGGAGAAAATGAATTCTCATGTAGCATTTAATAAAAATATTCATGCTTTGTAACTAATAAACAGATACTATATCTTACATGTTTTAGACACAGATCAGCTCTCATTTACCTGCTGAGTAACTTGTACAACAAATCTGCCTCACTGCATCATGCTTCAAATGCAGGTTTTATTGAGTGAAAAATCGACTCTCCTCACAACTCACTGCATCATGCTTCATTCAGGTTTCATTGAGTGAAAAATCGACTCTCCTCACAGCAAGGGTTCCTGCATCCCTTATGCATCCCTTTAATTGCTCATGGTGATGAATATTAGCAGTGGGTTCATCCATCAGCCAAACTGAGCAACACTGCCAAGTTAAAATATCCACACACAGTTGTGTTTCAGCTGGATTTATCGTATTTAACATCATTTAATTGATAGTGTTACAATGTTTATCAGTCCAGAAGATGAAATCTACTTTTTTTTTTCACAGAACATCATAAGTGCAGGTCACAACAAATCCAACAAGGACCTGAACAGCAAAAGGTTACAGGAGGATGTTGCAGTTCCAGCCCACATCTTTGAATAGATCACACCCCGCTCTCAGCCATCTGACCTTTAAATACTCTGGGAAGTTTCAGGCATGCCACAGAGGTGCCTAAATCTCCTTTATGATCTTCAAAAATGTTTCATTTTTCCCACTGCATGTGCTATTGAGGCTCTTGTGAGGGTGGGTCTCGAATTTGAATGCTAAACAGAAAACATCTGCCTGGAGTCAGGGAGATTCATCTCACTGTCATTTTCTATCCCACACAGCATCCAATCCAACCATCCTCTTCACAAGAGGGGGGGGCAGAGAGAAAAAAAGAAAAAGCAACAAATATTAATGAGGTGTTACACTGAGAAATAATGATGTGTGCACTCCGTGATAGCATCTGTATTTCCTGAATGGCATATGCAATTATGTGGGCTTCCATTAATATCAAGGCTGGATCTGTCACTGCTAAGGACTTCACTAAAGTCATGGCTGTGCCTCTACTGCATGCTTTCCTAAGTACACAGAAAAGAAATGTATGTCAAATACAGCTACAGTGCCTGGCTATTAAGCCACATAAATAGCTGCAGCCAACAGTGGCCCCAGCAGAATGAAAAACTAATGTTCTGAAACATACTGGACTACATCTTTTACTGGGGACAGTAATTGCTGCAAAGCCAAATGCAAGATATCTACAAAATACAAGTAGTACAGTGTAATGCAGCTGCAGCGATCTTTTACATGTATCACTAAGTGACATCAATTTAAAGGAACACAGTTCACAAAAACAATCTTAAAACACGCGAGGCGCATAATCGCACATCTCAGTAGCTGGAAAATATAAACACTTTTTTCTTAAATGTGTTCATTCAAACAATCTATTGGAATAAAACTGAAAAAAAAAATCAGTTGAAAGTGTTGACTTGTTGCTTGAAGAACCGTTCTAATCCAGCTACCAATATGCATTAGTTTCTGACAGGGTTACTTTCCGTGATAATGGTGCAGCAGCGATTATATTTCAAGAGGACACTGACACATTCATCCACATTATTGATATGACCACACAGTTATATCTCAAATGTATAGCAAATGTAATCAAAACCTAAGCATAAGCTTTACTGCCCGGTATTATCAAAAGTACAAGGAATTTGACTCCAGCCCAATGGCCCCCAACGTGCACAGCAATAAGAATAAAATAAATACAAAATATATACAAGTTGTGTTCCATTTACCACATGTAACTACAGTATACAATATACATAACTAGTCCAAGAGGTTAACACTGTAAATTTCATTAACAGTGCAAATGAAAGGTTAAGCACCTACTTTCCATGCTTGTCCAGCAACTGAGAGACCTGAATGAGGAAATGCAGTGCAACCAATCAGTTGTTGTCATCTGGATCGTTGGAGAGGTGCATGCCAGGCTAACGCGTAGTACAAATTACAAATCAGCTACGCCGTAGGGACATAGATTTAATGCAGAACTGGTAGGTGTGATGAAGTTGGTGACCGTCTTGGCACTGCAGAGGACGAGGAAGCCAAGCAGGTCTAAAGTCAGGAGGTAATGCAACCTCTGACATTTGAAACACAGTTGAAAGTGTCACATTCACAATCTGTCAAGAGAAACATGAGTTTAGTGATCTAAAGGGTTAAAACTGTTCCTGTTGAAGCAGTGATGGTACAGCATAAACAGACTCTCTAGTTCAGGTTCTCATATCTGTATCAAAATAACAACAATGATTTTGTGTTCGATGCAAATACAAGTGCATAGTGGATTAAAAACTACATCCTGTTTGAAACGTTTCAAACTGTGGAACTCTTAGTATAAAGCAAACCAACAGTCAGTCTATCTTCTTCCTCTTTCAGCTGTTCCCATTAGGGGTCACCACAGCGAATCATCTGTTTCCACCTAACTCTATCCTCAGCATCCTCTACTCTCACCCCAGTTAACTTCATGTCCTCTTTTAGAACATCCATATATCTCCTCTTTGGCCTTCCTCTTGACCTCTTGCCTGGCAGCTCCATCTCCAACATCCTTCTACCAATATAACCACTATCCCTCCTCTGCACATGTCCAAACCATCTCAATCTGGCCTCTCTGACCTTGTCCCCAAAACAGCCGACCTGAGCTGTCCCTCTGATGTGCTCATTCCTAATCCTGTCCATCCTGGTCCCTCCTAAAGAGAACCTCAACATCCTCATCTCTGCTACCTCCATCTCTGCCTCTTGTCTTTTCCTCACCGCTACAGTCTCTAACCCAAACAAACATCAATACAGAAAGAAATATAAAGATATTAACAAACAGAAAGCTGCAGATGTTTTGGTATTATTTAAAAACCTGCGCTGGTATGACATTTGAAGAGCAGAATCACCATCCTCAAATCACTTGTGTAGGAGGATGAAATTAATGAATACACAAAATGTTTCAGCTAAAATAAATAAATAATAAAAACCCTACTGGAGGTGATAAGTGGTAAGAGAGAAACTGTCCACTGACAAAAGAGATAAGAAAATTAACTGATAGGGTGAAGGCTTTCATAAACTGGTATGATACAGAGTTCTATATTCTTACATTTACTATGCTGCAATATGCATTTGGAGATTATAAATTAAATTATTTCAATCAGATTACAATTATCTTCCAAAAGGAAGAAAATCATTTGATTGAAAACGTGTACTGTGTACACTGCAGTCAGCCCAAGGACTGCTACTCCACTCAAGCGCAATATCTTTATGAGTAGCTAGACAGAGCCGCATCCCTCACAATGATCTTAATTAACTTCTACTCTCCTCTGAGGACACCAGCTGAATAAATCTCAAGGACAACAGACAGGATTAATTCATTTATTTACAGAGTGCCGCTCATAATATGTTGATATAGGCACATCTCCTTCATGCAAATGTCTCGTTATTGGAACACTACCTCACTTCACCCTGTAACGCCGTGATCCGTCTTTGGCTCTGGGTTTATTTAAAAGTGTTAATGAAGTGGGATGGAAGGGATTTACCACGGTGTCAAGCCTGACATTCTAAAACTACATGATCAGAGAACATATGCTAAAAAAGTTGTAGGAGTGAGCATTCTTTACTGAAGTAAATGTCCAGCATAATGTACATCTTCTGCCTTTATAATAAATAAAAAGCACAAATCCTGTATTAAAATGTAAGCACTGTACTGTCAGGAGTTAAATGTTATATGAACAGTATTTTAAACCTGCCTGTAAAAACATTAATAATAATAAAGATAATGTCTTCACTTCTTCTGATTCTTCCACAGTGTTTCTTCTTTGCCGTGTACCAGTGTTCTAACCAAACAGATTAAAAATGTCTAAAGGACAACCACAAGGTGTTAAATGAACAAACAGCAGAATGTGTTAATAATCCAACCCAGGATTGGTTGTGGCTATGATTAAGTACTAAAGGGGTGTAAACCAAATAAAGAGTTTAAAACATGTCAGCCTCCTCAGCAGTTTAATACTCCTCAGCCTGTTCTACCCGCTTCAGCACAAGTAGAGTCAGTGCCGCTCCGTGTGCAGGGACATCAGAGAAATGTGTCATTTCCCTCTTCACAGGAAATAGACAAGGGCATGATGGAGATCACCTCCCTCACAGACCTCATATTTACATGCCTTCATCATTTCCTTTGAAAACTGTGAAGGGAGGGGGATGTGGATCCTGCATGACACGCAGCATTTGATGCGTTCACCACCGTGTGTTGAAACGGATCAATGGAGCACGACAAGAAAGCTGTTGGCAGAGTTGTGCTGTACCCCAGAGCGAGGCGACAGTTGGGTAGACCAATGGAACAGGAGGTGGGTGGGGGTTAACAGCAAGAAAGAGTCTGTGGTGCCCCCCTTTATCTCCTCCCTTTCTTCTGCTGCTTTCTTTTTGATTTCTGTTGACCAAAATCCTCTTGGGGACATTTGCTCATTGATGAATCTTTTTATTTCCACTTTGTTCTGAAGTTGATATGAGAAGTTGCCTCACAGCTATGGATTAGCTTTGGTTATGTTACAGGAATTATCACTGCACACTGCTGTCTTGGGACCGACATATACGGCCCCGATAACATATATAGTATATATGGGAACAGCAGATGTACTGCATGGAATATTAATGGAATCTGCACCAGTCAGTGGCTGTACAACAGAGTGGAATAATGCTTGAGAGAGGAAGCAATATGTTCAAATTTGTCAAGGAGTGACATTTTGAGAAACAGTAAAAAAATAAATAAAAAACTTCAAATAAAACGTACTTCTGGGCTTCAGCAAAACGGGGCTGACTGACCGTGCTGTCTCAGCACTGAGACAGAGGGAAGCAGGTATAGAGAGGGGCCGTGAGCCTATAAAGTCTCTGAGGGTGTGAATGTGATTTAGAGATGGTGTGCACTGTTTACATGGTCTGCCTGGAGGGATGCGCTCCTATTGGCAAGAGCACATTGTTAGCATGGCAGGCACGTTGCTCCGACCTCACTTCCCTGTCTGTGTCTCACCCTCCCTGTTTCTCCAGCTGCTCGGGGGCATGCGATGGTCTGGGAAAGATTAATGCATCTTCAACAGCATGCCGTGAAATCAAATTAGTGTACTCTGATCCAGAGATGCGGAGGGCTTAGGCCGGGGCAGCGGCTGGGACGATCCCTCAATAACCTACACAGCTTTTCGCCAGGCCGTGAAAGCTACAGCATGTTGATTCTTTAAAAAGGCGACATGCTTTTGTTTTGACTTTGTTTTTTTTTTTATTTCAAATTATTGATTTACAAATTTATACACCTAATTATCACGACCTGTTAGACTCTGTGTTTGTTCTTAATCACACTGATTTCTAACTCCACAATGGGTCGTTAAATTATAACAGGAGAGAAATGTGGAAAACAAAGCCACTCATGGCAAAGTCACTTTGTATTATCTCAGGCACGGCCACATGATATTGCAGGTTTCCATCAAACTCAGTCAAGGATGAACACCCACCAGACACAATATGCTGTTAAAATTGGATTTGCAGGGGGAAATAAGGGGATTATTACTACTCCAGTATTCTGTTTCTGTACACTGCTTTTCTTCACTCTTGTATTTGATCTTGTAATCAGGCAAGGAAAGATGGAGTCAATGACAGGCCTTACAGAGTAATAACCTGAAGAGGTTTCCACTGGCGCGGTGGATGTGGAGCTTGAGTATTAAAGGGAAAGTCTGCCCTTGGATATGGAAATGCACAGTTATCCCACGTGAGCTGCTAAACCAAGCTAGGTCACGCCGTCAACCTTCAACCTGTACGTTACTCTGCCGAACACTTTGCTTTGCTCTGTTCACATTGGCTCATTTGTATTGATCGTTGCCATCCTGTGCAGCTCCTGCTTACAACTGTATCCAACATTATTAGCCATGTGATTAGTACTGTGTGGCCTATACTTTCCCACTGAGAAACATAAAACAATGGCATTATTTAGCAAATTAGATTTATCCTCATGGTGCTCAGAACATGTAATAACATCTGCAGCTCATAAGAAGCAAGGCTATGTATGAGAGAGGTGAGTTCATAGGAAGCATGATGTGAACTTTTGACCTGCAGATTGGGATTGGATTATGCCTGATTGATTTTACAGCTCTGAGGATAATCGAGACAAGATAAGCAATAATGGCTATTGGCATCCTAATAATGTTAACAACCAGTCAATGTAGAGGTGCTTTATGGTAAAACAATGAGAGGTAGCTGAAGTCATCCAGGCATAATGGTTACTTTCAATAACCTTTCAGAACTACAAATAACAGTCTTCTCCATGCTGTTTTGTGAAAATTATAACTATTATTTAAATGTTTTTGATTTAAGAACGCTCCTCTCCTCTCATCTCTCTCCTTGTACCTTTCTGCAGGTTGCCCTGGCTCTGGAGCTCTATGTTTCTGATGAGCAGTGACCGGTCACATCAACCTGACCAGTGTTTGATTGTTTGTTGTGTCTTCTTGCTTCTCTTTTCTTCTTTTGTCTCTCCTCTATCCACTCACCCCAACCGGTCGAGGCAGACCCTATGTAATAATACTAACAGTAATGTCCAGACCCAACTTTGTAAAGTGTCCCTAGCTGCTGTCGCCAAGTGCTTGCTCAAGGGAGATGTTTTGGGTTTTCCCTATGTAATAATACTAACAGTAATGTCCAGACCCAACTTTGTAAAGTGTCCTGGGATGAATTTCATCATGATTTGGTGCTATACAAATAAATTAAACTTTGAAGCAGTAATAATAAGTAATACATTTTACCAAGTCTTACCATGAAATGGTAACTGTTTCATCCCTACAGCTCAGTAAAACCTAACTGTAAATTTAACTTACACACTTATTTAAATGTTACTCACTGATTTATAAAGATGGTAAATGCAAGTACATGACAAGAGAAGTTGTACTGTAAGTGGTTGAAGCGGCACTATACTGTACTATTGCACCACATTTTCTAATCCACTACATTTTTTATATAAAATGTTATTTGGCTAAATATCAGTGTACTCACAGGTTTAGTCTGTTTTGATAATTAAGTACAAGATTTCCCAAGAAAATAGGTATTTTTACAAGTGATATTTTGACAAGTCACATTATAAAAAGCACACGTGCAAATAATAAAATTAAAGACAACTGATTGTTGCTCTGTATTGTCATTCCTAGCTCACTGTTGAGCCTTAGTGAGAGACTTGGACAGAACAGAGCTTCTGTTGATCTTTCTACTAACACCTGTGTTTTTCTGCTATGACAGGTCAACCATCTGCTGTGAAAAAGGCCTCACTACTGCAGTAATCGAAATCCAAATAAAAATAAAGTCTAACTAATTTAATGTAGTCCAATTTAATACCATAATCTTAAAGTCACATCTACCATATTTACAATACAGTAAATCTAATTCATTGTTTAAACATCTGTGTGTTTAACAGTAACAGTATAAGAAATTTTTAGCTCTGCTTTATTATTTCAAATTTATCATACTATGTGAAGGTGGGTGGGGATTGTCACTGCGCTCAAGTGACAAATTCAAGTTAAAGTGCCACTTGTGACAGCTACAAAGCGTATGACAATTATGTCCCTTATATCACTGTAAGGTAGCTGCAGCTGCACAGGCAGGTGCAGTTGGCGGTGATCAGTCTTAGGCAAGGCAAATGTGAGAGGCCGCGCAGCAGGCCTAACAAAGACAAATTGGGACCTGCAGGGCACGGCACATCCTCTCACACACTTCAGCGTAACTGAAATGTGACTGTGACTGTGCATGGATCACTGCTGAGAGGACAGATGTGCCACACACATAAAATACAAGAGACGTACGCAAGGGAATTTATATTTCTAAAAGTTCTGAAGGATTACATAGCAAGGAGTTACTGTACAAGGTGGACAAAGACAGAAAGTTCATTTAATGCAGCACTGAATTATCAACCAATCCTACTCTCAGCAGACACACACCTGTAACTCCTGACATGGGGTTATACAGTACACTTTAGTAAAATAAAAAACTGATAATATTCCTAGTTTCTACAAACTGTTACCATAGGTTGAGTGGTCACTTTCAAAGTCTGAGATCAAGAGGACAACATTCCACAAAACTGAAAAGAATCAAAGTTGAGCCTTAGTCACAAAACATGTCAATCCCTCCTTCAACACTTTACATTTGAGGTGAGCTCCCGTTTAACATTCGGAGCATGTACACTTGAACTAGCCTCTGGACAAGTGCGCACATCCCTCACACAGGCTCCTCTTTACCCTATTGACTTAGGATGAGCCTGTCACTGGATCCGGATTAAAGTCTTAAGACTATCTATAAAAGGGGGACGGGCAATAAGGAGGACTTGTCAAAGATTTGTTTGCTGTCAGGGGCTTGTTAATGCCAGGAGAATGTACGGCTGCAGAATAGCAAAAGCCTCAGTTTCCTGCTCCAAAGTCACTTCAAGATCACACCTTTCTCTTGCCACAGTAATAATGAAAATCAGGTTCTTAATTAATCTTTAGCATCCTGTCATTATATTAACAAGTCACTAACCTTGTGCCACCAGATGCTCTCAATTCAAATCTATAAAACCTGTGAGTTCCAATTTAGCCGTCCCCCAGATGCTTGCCAGCCTCCTGCGTGTTCCAGTCCGCTCTTATGCAATTCACAACTTTTCAGCACCGTGACCAGAGAATGTTTGAAAATCAAAACCTAAAGAAGAACATAGCTATGTTGTCTGGTAATGCTGCATAAACGTGCTGTGTATATGCATCCTTCTGATACCACTGTCTGTCTTCTATTTAAACTCAAACAGGCCTAAAACTTGTGTGGGTGCAGTTTGCTGAGCTGTGTGTGCGGTGACAAGCTTAAATATTTAACAAAGACGAGTCAAAACCCAAGGATGCCCAGAAGTCATACAATCTATTTGCCAGTTATTCCCATCATTATATGAGGTCTAATCTCCTTTAAAAGCAATTAGAAATTACATCTATTCTGTTTGCCTTGATAACATCAAATGTTACCTGTCTCTCTCTGTACAAACAAAATGCTAATGGAAGACCACCCAAAAGGCTGCGTAATGGCAAGTACGCCTCTGGAACCCACATGCAGATTACCTGCCCATCGACCTGTTCCTAATTATTATTCATGTTTACAAACTTTCATCTCTCAGGACAGGCCGCAGAACCAGCTGCATACAAGATGAGCAAACAGAGGCGGCGGCAGCACACAGGAGTGGACATGAATATATTCATGGTGAAAAGAGCCCATCCATGCAAGAGCCCACGCATCTCCGCTCCGGCTCCCCAGAGAGGAGACATTTATGAAGACATTCCCTTAAAATCATTATAATAGCATTTCCATTCCATGCAGCCACTGCTTGCATTATGTTAGCATTTGTTGCTCTGCCAACCCTCCACCTAACCAACCCACTCAGCCAGCCACCAAACGTCTTCCACAACGTGGCCACTATTTCCTATATCATATGGTTATAAAGAAGGAGAGGCACTTAGCAGCCATACATTTTACATCTATTGTTCACAGTCAGAAGGCCTCCTTCCACCAGCTGCAATGGGTGATCAGCCGGCTGATACACAGCTGATGGCACAGCAATACGCTTAAAAAGAAAGAAAGTAAAGGCACAGGCCCAGTGGAGCGCTCTCCCTCACACTTACATAAACGTTTGTACAGCTATCTTTGTGAAGACACTCATGGACATAATGTACTCCCTAGTGGCCCCGTACTCTAATCTTAATGCCTGACATTTACACTAGCCCAAACCTAATCCTATCTTGACCCCTAAAACCAAGTCATAACCCTCGAACAGCCCTTTGAAGATGTGTAGGAAAGTAAAGACCAACCAAAATGTCCTCTGCCAACATGTCCTCACTCCTAGGACATAAAGCAGACTGGTCCTCTCCAAGTTTAGCCATAGAAGGAGACAACCCACCCAGACATCAGTTTTGTGAGCCTTTTCTTTTGCTACTTATTTACATGGAACATCAGCTTTGAGGTTATATCTACCGTATATACTGTAGTTTCCAGCTTGTATACACCATTTCCTTTGTGCTTGTGGTTTACAGTATGACTTTAACATTTCTTTTAAGCCACCATGCGTGAAGATGCCTATTTTTCACTAGTTTTGTTTGATTGCACAGGTGTATTTGAATCGGCTCAGCACAATTAACATGTAGACAATGGTGGTGGCTTCATAACTGTTGACAACTGAATGTGCTGTCAGCTTTGTGTCATTCAGCTCTATCAAAACAAGAAGCTCGGTCCACAATTACAGCTTGCCGTCACTTCGTGAGGAGGCATTAAGACAACAGAGTGAGTTGTCAGATGGAAGCTCACGCTGCTCGGATATTGTATACATGACATAAAATACATGACGCTCGCCTCGGCTTCCCACCATACAGACCACTCATCTTGATATAAAAAAAAAGAAATGATAAAAGAAGAGAACACTTTGAGTGACAAATCAACAATTATATTTCTTCATCTTAAATAAAAATGTTGCTATGCTTAAGCTGTGAGATGGTCTCATCAGCCCTACACAGGCTAGAAAAGCCTTACACACCAACGAGATGCATTTCTATCAGCTAATAAAACAGAGAAGGTTATTTCCATTAGCTAAACGGGTGATTAATGTACTAATGAATCATTAGAAAAGATCATTCCGGGTTAGAGTATGCCATCTCATGAAGTAATTGAGCTTAATTAAGACAATCTCTGAAGGGCTTGTCTGTTTCTCCCAGTGTCTGACCACTGCCTGTTTGACCTCCAGCCGGCAGCTAACACTGTCCACTTAGTGCAGCTCTGGAGGGTCAACAAGAGCAGATGACACCCCCATGAAGGGGGTGGGGGGGGAGATCACCAAAAAACAAAACAAACAAAAAAAAACCTATATTCCCAAAACAAACTGGCATATGTCTCCATTCTAAGTGCTGCAAGCGTGTGCCACGGGGAAAAGAATCAATTCCACATGACCTTCTAACTTAATCACCGCTCGTTCCAATGCGGCTCTGCTGAGACCTCCATCTCCGCGAGGTGATGCAAAGGGCACGGCCTGTGGTGGGCCAAAAGTCACAGGAGACAGCTACCATAAGCATTTTGGATTCATTTAAGAGCAATGTCCAAGCCAATAGGTCCTCACACTGACTCTCCTTCTTTTCCTTCTGTCTGTAGTGTTTAGAACATAACTTTTAAATGGCTAAACTAACTTAGACAATTAGTAAAATATTTGGGGGTTTTGACTGATGCATATAAACCTTTGTTATGAATTTCTGTCCATACTCGTCGATACATAGGGAGAAATGACTAACATAAGTTGAAATGTACAAAATTAAGTATACTAAAAGTAGCACTATATAGGCCATTAAAGAGTTTTAGTTTAAATGTGTAAATACACTGGAGCATGTAAATATTGATTTAAGTCAGAAATCAAAGGTCAAAACATAATATTAAGCCAGACATTATCATCCATCCATCCTTTATCTATACCTCTTATTCCTGAAGAGGCTTGCGTGGGGGGGCTGGAGCCAATCCCAGCTGACAGAGGTGGGGTCCACCCTGGACAAGTCACCAGTCTATCACAGGAGTGACATGTAGACAAACAATCACACACACTCCTACAGGCAATTTAGATTCACCAGTCAAGTCAGTTTTACACAGCAAGACCTCTGCACCTGAGCAGCTCAGTGCAGGAGAACGCTTGTCCTCCTGCACTGAGCTGCCACTTTCTCAGGCTTTCTTACTGGCAGGTTTAGCTAATAATTAAAAACATGCCATTTTATTTTGACATATGACACATGTGTATAAAAACATATTATTCTGTTTTGTGTTCATTTTGCATATTCGTTTATTTGATTTTCTTCTGTCTTTCTGTAGTAGCTCCACCACATGCACTTTAGAGTTTGTCCTACCTGTGCAGAAGCCTCTCCAAGTGCCCTTCACTGAAGGATATGGGAAAATAGCTTCTTACTTCTGCTTGCTGATAAGCACACCCAGGCACAAGCAGGCCTCCTGAGACAGCACTACTTTTCTCCACAACACATGAGCGGCAGTCTGCCCTGCAGAAGGTCAGTGAGAGAGAAAACCGCCTCTGCCTGCCTGGGGACCAGGTTGTGGAGGAGACTCAGTGACCTGACACCACATACCGCTGGGCTGCATGAGTCCAGTGAGTTAAAGAAATAAATTATGTATGATCTAGTTTGTAGAAAGGAAGTTCATCCTTGTTTGGCTTCATACACTTGAGAACATAAGGTGTGTAATAAAAGGACAGTGGGCCTGTAAAGTCAAACACATGGCAAAAGAAAGTGAAGTAACGTTGCAGATTGCCTCAGGACTTTGCAGGCACTATAGCTTCCCATTACATTTCACAGGTCAATATTTGCTAGCTGTATTGGCTCCAGTAAATACTGCAGTCTACACACAATGCTCATTCCAGCAGAGTGTGGGAATACGGTTCCCAACCAGCTGTACAGTATGAAATCTGTTGTGTCCCAGTAATGACACCACACAAAGCCAGGCAGGTGGTAATAAAGGCTGTCTTTCTGCAGAGATGCCTCACACCCTCACTCTCCCTCACCCTTAATTTATTCCCTGAGGTGCTATATGAGTGATTTTGTCTGTTCTTTCCCTTATATTAAACATCGCACACTATTAGCTCTCAATAATCATTTGCTGCAGCCCAGGACACAATGATTTCCCATGATACATAAAACTGCAATAACGTCAACCTGGTTTCAAAAATAATATTGCCAACAATTTTATGTGTCTCCCCTGGCTGGAGAAAATGCCTTTGTTTGACTCGCCCACTTTCATATGGAGAAAAGAGACTGAGCAAAACATTTGTAACTTTCAGAAGTTACAAAAATCTAGTTTCGGCACATTTCTCCAGAAATCCATATCTGAGCTGCGGAAGCAACAGAAACATTTCAGAAGTGAAACTGGGCTACACACTGAGAGAGAGATAGTGAAACACAGCACACATACCGTTTCCTGACTCTAACAGTTCAGACAAACCTACATAAACCATCCCTTTTTTTATAAAGGAACTTTTTCAAACCATCATTCAGTATTGTGGTGTCTGTATGTATAGAAGTTTACAATAACAATGCAGCAGATGATATTTCATTATTGCCATATTATCATACTGACTGTGGAGAAACCAAAGGCCGTAAACGCTCCTGTGCAACAATAATAAGAAATCTATGTCAAGCTTTTTGTGAAAACACAGGGCTGGTTCACACTGTGTTCACACTCTCTGTCAAGTATTAGGGTGAGTTAAAGAGCCAAATTAAATTACATGTCAACAAAAGAAAGAAATAGTTGGAACCCATTAAACAAGTTCAGGGGATGCTGGTCATTTCACATTTCTCCAGGCACACACTGTGGACACACCATGAATTTCTGCAGTAATCAAATACAAGTTCTAGTGAGGTGCCAGACAGTGTGGGTAAGAACAGTCCAGCAGAGTTTCTAATATTAAACCAGAAATACAAATCCCACAGAATGGCAGGTTTCAGATCAGCTGTTATTCCACTAGAACAGCTTCTGCACAAGAACACATTACATGTATTCAATGTCCAATGGTGGAAGACAGCACCGGGCCTGGGTGCAGACCACACAACCAGGCCCTCATTCCATAATTCAAACCCTATAAAAGGGAAATAATCTACCAACCTCCTTCCTACATACAGCCTCACTATAATCAATTAGGAAATAGCACATGAACAAGCAAAAATGAACATCAATCAGTGAAAAAGCTATGGACATAAATAGCAATAAAACCTTTAAACAACTGCAGTACAACAACTATTATAGGCTCACGAAAGACATGAAGTCTGTGCATTTTTAACTCCATAACCTATACACACACAAACTGTGTATAGTCTTCCTAGAATCTATCAGAAAACAGCACAAAACTCACAAAAACAAAAATAACCAACCATAAATGGAAAGGTTAGGACACTGCCATGGGCATGAACAGGTAATTCAACAGCCAACAGTCTGAATCACAGGCCTGGCATATTACACACACATGTAGCTGTGCACGCAAAATAAATATCATGCAAGTGCATCAACAATCACACTTCACCTCGTCAGCAGCTAGAAAATGATGATTCTACT
>NW_018128074.1:472461-481193 GCF_001952655.1 Monopterus albus
GAAGTTCTACAGCAGTGACTGCTGGGAGGGTGCGTTTGATTGATACAACTTTGCATGGCCCGTGGGTGGTGCTAATGCTGCTAATAACCTACGAGGAAGTAAAATTAAGATAATTTTAATGGCAGCACGTAATTAGTCCCTCAACTGACTTAGCATTGCTGCACAATGTTGACTTACACTATTTGAACATTCCCGTTGTCCCGAGGGCCCGCCCGGATCCCCAGGTGGCGTGGGAATGAAGCATAAAGATGCAAAGTGACCTGATGGTGCCAATGCGCGAGGGGATGTATTTTCAGCAAGGGGAGCTGCTTGGTATGTGTGTGCACGTATGGTTGCGCGTGTGTACGTGAATATTCAGAGTAAGACTTGAGCATACTACCATACATAAAATGAAAGTGCATTTCTGCACAAACCCCTTGAATGTTATACACTTCCTGGTCATATCCAAAGCAACTCATCAAAGATGAATGTCTACAGTCTTCAGGAATTCTTCCCAGCACTGCAGTGTCTGAATACATTTGCATGGCAATGACCAAAACATTACTTGTATAAAGACAAACCTCTGTCCACCAAGTTGATCCACTTGGGACAGGGCCAAATAACATATAGCGTGCAGCTGTTTGAGCTTAGAAAATACTATACCTGTTGACTAGTATTTGTTTGACTAGAGGTATGGACAGACCTACATATTTTAATTCCTGTTTTATTTTCATTATGCTTTCAGATTCTCATTTGTTTTTAATAGGTTTAAAGCAAGTTTTCCAAAGGTAAAAGGTTTATAGTGGTTTCACATTTCACATGAGCAGTACTGTGGTCTGTCTGTTGCCTGAAAACATAGTGGCCTCTTGTGGATTTAAGCTTTTGCCCACCTATACATCTCCCTCTACTTCAGTAGATGGCGCACAAGAACATTTTAACATCTGCTAAGGAAAAAAAAAGCTTAGTGATCCTTCCCAGGTCATCACTGTATCTCTGCTACTGAAGATTTCTGCAACTCACTTAGTTTCATTTTCTGTTGAAATAAACTGGATAACTCCAAGAAGTCACTTTATGAAGTAATTTCCTTATTAAAGGACATTGCAGCTATGTGCCTAATTCAGAGATTTTCCTCCTAATCTTTATCAGCATGAAGGCAGATGATGGTCAACCACTAGCTGGTGTTAAAGCTTAACTAGCCTGCCAAAATGAGGTTTCAAAATGTACCATTATCAGGGACGCACATCCCATTACCTCCACTGAGATATGTTGCCCTGATGCATTTTGATGGTACTCCCACATAATAGAGAGTGTCAGAAGCCTCTAACTGTTATCTACACTTGAGGCAGGCAAACTGTATTACCTTTCCATTTCAAAGAAAATCTCACAACTAGATCGGGTTTCTCAGGCAGGCAGTGACTTAACCAGAGCTGATCACAGAGGACGGGAATCTTTACAAAGCTGCAGATCATGTTGCCCCGTGTCAGCATCGTTCAGGAGAAAATAAAGGCATTCTCCACTCTGTCAAATTCCTGTAGTAACTTCAATAGGATACTTCACTGTGTGAGGAATGGAGGTGGAGGAGGAGGTGAAAGCAAAACAGTCATTTGTGAGTCAGCCTAAAGCATATGGAGAACTCTGTCTGCATTCTGTGGTAAAACCTAAGCTTCTTTTTCTGTTTTCACAGTGGCATGGCATGATGCATGCCATTTGGATCTTTGGGGACATAAGCAATCAGTACAGCAGCAGCAGATGATGTGGAATAAGTAGTGATTTCTGGTCCTTTTCTTCTCCTCTGTATACACTTTACTACTGTATAAACTCAAATAATCAGCCAATACTAATAATAAATTACATGTTAATTCCAAAACATTTGATCAAATACACTCTACAGTGCTGAAAACCTGTGTTTGTCTGGATATGCAACTTTGTTCACTTTGTGGAAAGTTTTCTTTTTAGGTCTGAGCTAGTTTACAGAAAGACTCGAGGACATATTCTGCAGACAATGTGAGAACTGGAGACATGCTCCATCCTGTCAGCATTCCACAGTTCTGCAGAAACACTTCTGGAAAACTCCCACCTGAAAGAATACCAAGAAGATGGGGGTGGAGCATTTAAAAGGACTGTAAGAAAGACAAAACGCATCCTTCAACTATAAACAAATCTATGATTTTTGAATAGAAAAGGCCATTAGGTTAATATTTATCACAGATTAAATAGCTGTGCTTTCGATCAAACCCCAATTCCAGAACATTTTTATCCACATGTAGTGTAGGAAGTGTTTATTCTAACTCCATGTACTTACTCCATGTATTCACTTGCTGAGTTATACATCTGCCATCCTGGTTGCCCTCTCCTCATCTAGAGATCTTGGCCTATGAAGAGGAATCAGCATTAAATGTTGATACATAATTTAGTTTCCCAGCTGTGTTATCCAACCTTTGCTCCCAAATAAATATGTAAAGTCTGTGGCTGTGGCTCTTATTTCAAAAGTCAGAAACTCATTCCACTCCTCATGTTCTATCCAGAAAAGAAGAGGCTAGAAAATAACCAGTGCCAGATTACAAGCTCCCATTTTAGTGCCAATGACTTCTAGAAATTGAATGATGTAGGAACTGTCTCTGGTCTAAATATCGCCCACCCTCTGTCTGTCTTTGTCATTCAGGACAGTGTTGGTGTTGCAAACAAGTTTGTTTGTTTTTGCTTTGCTTCATTTGGGTTGATTCAGTGTCCTTACAGTGGTCAGGAAAGTCACTATACAGTAGTTTATAGATTCCCAACATATCCTTACATACACACACATATGTATAAGTTTAGCACAGGGTGATTGTAAAAATAATTTTTATATGTATAAATAATTTTATAAATTATTTTTTATATATAGATTTTTATTATATATGCTCTTTTGTAGTACTTCTTGGTTTTCCTTAATTTCAGGTGTGTAGTTTTAAACCAGTTTCCATCACATCACCAAGACAAACTCCTTGTTATGTGAAAACCTACTGGGTAATAAACTTGTTTCTGATTCTGACACACGCCACACCTGCGACCTGTTCCTATTGCACATGCATCATTTTTGACTTTCCCATCTGACAGGAAATATAAATTCCCAGGAAAATATTCTGAATGAAAACCTTTAATCACACATTCACAACAAGTCACACCTCTCCTCATGGGAACCAACCATTACACCCGTTAGTCATGGGAACATGCACATTATTATCACCTGATCAGTTGTCATGGCTTTGATCAACTGACAAGGTGTTTCAGGCCCATATGTCATTCTGTGGTAGCACAACACTTAGCGAGTGAAAGAATGTGAATGAGGAATTCAATCTGATGTTGGATCATGCCCTTGGTGAAGGTGAGAATGTCAAGCCTGAAGAAGTGTTGGAAGAGGAAACACAAGTCTGAAACACAATCAAATAATTGTAATGATTTTAAACCAGAATTACCTTTATCACAGCAGACACTTTGACTTGTCATACTGTAGCAGGAAAAGCACAGGTGTTACTAATATAACATTAACAATGGATGCAGGTTATATTCAAGTGTCCCAGCATGCCATGACAGTAACAATGAGCCACAATGAACTATATTGGTTTTCCTGTTGTGGCATGTAAACAGAACACTTAGGAGCATTGCACCCGGTTGCACTGTTTATGTCATACTATAATCAGTCTAGAACTTTTGTGATAGATTAATGTTAACAATAATATTCATATTAAACAAAGAGTATCCAGATCAAGTTTTCACTATAAACAAATTTCACTATGACGGATGTTTTTTGTATCTTGTTTAAACTTTGGCACAGACTATAAAACTCAGTACATATCATAACAAAAAGCTCTTTAATTAAGGACACAAAAGGAAGTGTTACAATTTCAGCAAACTAAAACACATTTGTTTGCTCTGGCTTGTGGCTCCTTGTGTTGTGTAGCCATTTTTGTGATTATATTGTCATTCTTATTGCCATCTTTTTTTAATTTTGTTTTATCTATTATCTAATTTATTTTATATCTGTGAAACACTTTGGTCAACATGCTTGCTGTTTTTAAAGTGCTATATAAATAAAGGTTGACTTTATATGCAATTTATTCTTTATATATCTTAGTCAAGTCAACATGCAGAGCTTATTGTTCAGAGGAATTATGTCACAAAATTAGATTCCCCCATACTGAGGTGGTTATCGATCATGCCCGTCTACATACACAGAGAATCCATGTTCTGTTCTGACTGATGTAGAATTATATACACTTACTGTAACTGGCTCATCAATAAAAACTTGGTGCTCTTGTTGGCTTACCTTGGATAATCCTATAACTCTATATAGAAATTAAATTTGGGGCCTTAGAGGAAAACAGTTCCATAAGGGCTGGTTTAAGCTTTAACCTTATAAAAGCTATCCAGGTCTACAAATCCTTGAAGAGCTTATGAGCTTCAGAGTGAAAGAGCTGTCATCAGTGTTGGTTATTATCAGCAGTTTTTGATTGTTAGCGTACAAATCAGCTGGAAACATTAAAAAGACAGAGACAAAGACAAAGAGTTTCTCAGAAGACTTACAGAGTTTTAGCATTAGCATATACTAGCTAGCTACAGCCTATCAAATCCACTAACAAAATCCACAGCCAGGACTGGCACTAAAGGAGAAGCCTGCTTTAGTTTGTTTCAGTGTGAAGCATAAGTATAAATTTTAACCAAACTTCAAGCAAAGAGAAAAAGAAAATCTAAATAATGAGCATTTCCATCCACTATGTGTATGCAAAAATTTGGTTCATTGGGGTAAACAATTGGTGGGGAAAATTTTCCAGATGGGTGCCATAAGGTCATTACAGAAAAACAGGGTGCAACCAGATCGCATAATTAACTATGTTTGTTTCATGTTCAGGTTACAATCTCCTCATCCCACAGATCTGATGGGCTGCATGCTTCACATTTCATTTTGCCACTTTTTCCTTTTATCAATGAACAACTTTTCCACCTCAACCAAGCACAAAAACGTTTTAGGTAACCTCACTGAGGTGCATAAAAACAGCTAGATGGATACCAACCAATTATTTCAAATGAGTGGTAAATATGCCACAGTTATCCTTAAACTACAAGCATAGCAACAGTAACCAAGGGTCAAATGCACTCCTTTACACTGTATTCACTAGAAGCATTCACTTACTGCATCTGGAAGGCAACTAGAAGTACTAAAAGCCCTGCATTTGAGCCATTGAATGAGGCGTTATATATATCACTGTCCATTATAATATTTGTGACAGGGAAGCCCTCTTCACACACATCGCACTTTCTCTGTCATACCGCTGTCAGCGCTCCTACCAATGCAACACGCTGTTTACAACCTGATGTCATTGTGAAATAGCTCAGTTGGCCCTTACAGTATCTACTAATGATACACTTTCCCTTAAAAGCAATATTGGTCTTCAGTTTAATTCAAATATCTAGAAAATACAGAAGATGACTGTTGCTAAAGATCATTATCAAACTGTGCATATTGTGATGCTGTGAAGAGTACCACAAGAGTTATTGTAATTCTGTTAAATGTTCACAGTGTAATCAGCCCACGGTAACATCTCCTCACATGGTATTGTTGTGTTACTTTATAAGGAAGCTTTAAATGCCTTCAGGTGAGATTACACTGTGTGTTTACGAAGAATCTGGCACTATTTACTCTCTCTGCTTCTGTTCTGTCAGGCTACTTATGAAAAAAATCGTGCAGCTAAATTGCTGTTTTTATGGCTTCACAGCCACACCTCCCACACATTTCACAGAAATGGTGCATGTTGATTCAATTAAGGAATTAATAGCTACCTATGCATCTGCAGGATCACTTACCATTATTTCTCTTTAACACAAACGAGTGTTGAAGTCTGTCTAACCTGGCAAAATGATGAATGCAGTGAAGATTTGATCAGCATAGCAGGGATATTGCCAGTGAGTTTTTTATAGAGGCAAGCTTCCCCATGGACTGGCCATTCATGCAATACAATCTGTTTATTTTTTACCTTTGACAGCTAGATGACAATGCTATACAGTGCACTCTCAGGTCTGTAGGATACATTTGAAGCTAGTGTACTGTCAGCAGCTGGTTATCTTAGCTTAGCATAAAGACTAGGAGCACAATGAAACAGCTTACAAAATCAGCCAATCAGCACCTACACATATGATGCAGTATAAGATTATTTCACTTTAGCTGCCTAGGAGCAGTCATTATGTCTTCAGCTTTTCCCCTTTAAGCAAATTTAGGGCCAATGCTTTGTTGAAATGCATATTTTCTGTCATTTCTGTCAAGTACATTTTGGACATAGTAATCAACAAGAATGACTTATTCTTGGTGTAGTTTTTTCGTGCTGCCTGCAGAATTTGACCTCCTGGCCTTTACAAAGTGACAAACCTGTGCAGTGTGGACCCCGTCACACCTTGCTCACTTTTTCTGCAGCTTGATTTGTGTCTGGATTAACTCGACTAGAAAGGCTGAAGGATCTAAATTGGCTGTCAGTGACCTCTTTTAGTCCCCTTAGACAGCGTATTTACTTTTTGTGTTAAGGTACCCAAACCCTGTGCTCTAAGGTTAGCAGTGACAGAGTCCATCAGTATGTCTGAGTATCTGAAAACAAGGATTCAGGAAATACACCGTGAATAACCTTTACTTTAACATACGAGTTGGAAATTTGGGTCTCAGTTTACAGCTGAACTGAAGAGTGCAGCCACACATAAATGTTTTATTTCCATGCTAGTAGACAGTGCAGTGCAGTTCTTGACACAGTATGCAGTGATAAGCACAACACACCCACACAGACAAGCACAGAGAAGTCTGACTCCTCGCCCTGTTCGCCACCAGACCTTTGGAAAGATGAAAATTCCAGCAGTGTGATACTTGACCTGGGTGCTCTATGGCTGCTCTGTTGTGTGACAAGGTTAACTAACACACTAACCAATCAAAGGGTATTGGTCATGTCTTTGCAAATCGGTGAGTGTTGTCCTCTCAGCTACACCTGCCCCCAGTCCCTTCCCAGAGCACACACACCTGTGTTCCATACACTCTCATTCAAAACAAAGCAGGACTAATCAGCACCTCAAGCCATCTGGAATATCCCCAGTTTCTATAGAAGTAGAGGCTCAGTGAAAACCCAGGCAGATATTCAGAACCTAAAACAAGCCCAGACTCATGCACTGATAAGGCTGCAGTGCACCATTATAAAAAGTGGGAGTGTGTTGGGAACTTCTGTATTTGTGGTTTCACAGAATGTGAGAGGGACACATTTGGCAGAGATTAGGATTATGCAGAATGGAGCTATGACTACACCCAAACCTAACGAAACAATAGTTTTTAAAATGATTTTATGTATTCAGTTCCCTTGGTGGCAGAAGTGATTGGTTTTCTTGTTGGTTCAGACGTAGGAGAAGAATCGATCTGGTGTCGTGCACTGCAACGATGGCGCTCACAAGCCATTCACGCTCCAGTAATATTCAGATAAGGCACAATGTTGCAGCCAAATGGAACGTTTTCAATGATTCCTGCAGTGATGCCACCACTCCACTGTTATTACTGCAAGTTCCATTAGACCATGTCAGTGATAGAAGTACATAAACACAGAGTACTGGCAGACCCCCTGCCTCACACATGATTGGGAGAATTATCCAGCTCCCTCCTGCCCCAACACAATCATTTTTGGAAGCAACATTTGACACATTGTACAGAGAGCGCATTTCAATTATTTAAGATTTAAGATTTATGATGTACAGTCACTCAGAAAGTGGCCACTGTCCTGTATCCTAAATGTGTGTTTAAGAAAAGGAAATGTTTCCCAGTGGCTGAATTTTATTCTTTAAGTACTGACACTTTTTACTATAAAATAATAATAATATGATAGTTTTTAATATAAGTGGATGAAAGGACTGTTGTATGTGTAGTGTGAAAGTGGTTGCTCAGGTCTGCAGCTCCTGTCAGCTCTACAAAGCAAAATATCTTCTGTCAGCTCAATACTTTGGTTTTCCTACCCTAATCTTTGACACCAGACAACACAAGGGGCTGTGTAGGTGGGGGTGTCTTGTTTCATGTACTGGTGAGACAATGAAATAAGATCTGGAAAGCCCAGTTGGAGGAACAGATGTGTTTGAAGCTTATTTGATGCCAAAACACAGCACAGTGGTTTGTAATACTGACAGGATTGTACAGCAACTGTTTTATCTTTCCTTTATTTCATAATGTTCATGTTACAAAATAATCCACCAATAATCCACATTTGCATGTAAGTCCCCACAGTGTTAATGCAATGTATTGTACCGGGAAACACGTTTCCTTACTGTACATATGACAGTAAACACTTTGAGAGTTCACTGAATATGCCTGAAACTTCTCTTATGAGTTCTGTTCCATAGTGTTAACAGAAGTGAAAAGAATAGCATCTGAAAAGTGACTTTTGAACATTGGGGTAATAGTGTCTCCTGGAACCTGCCAATAGGTGAAATCCTGGAATTTGACTATAATTCAGACTTTATTATTTATTATTTTGTTTTTGTACAGTGGCAGTGATTCTCAATAAGACCTAATCAAACTGAAGCATATTTGTCTAGAGCTCACAAATCATATTCACAGACTGGGCCTCCATTCTTTTCCACAGGAGAGACAGCCCATTTGTATTCTGGGTGTGACAACTCAAATCTGCATCCTAATGTGGAATGAAATATTTATGCTGCAAAATGATGACGCTCCTCCCTGTCAATTTGTCTGAACACAAAAGTGTATT
>NW_018128074.1:481244-488289 GCF_001952655.1 Monopterus albus
GAGAGAGAGCGAGAGCGAAGTGAGGGGAGTAAAAAGGTGCAGAGACAACCTCTGGGCGGCCTCGGGCCAGAGCCTGCAAACAAGGCCATCACCCAGGAAAACATTCACATTGCCATAAATGTCAAAAGCCTCTGAAGTAAATCCCATCATTTAAAAATGAAAAGGGTATTGGTTTTATTATTCAAAGGGTAAGATTATTACATACATTTGTTTTGAGGCTTGTCTCGTTATGCTTCATGGGAAGCAGAACATAAATATAAAGCTGCAATAGCACATAATATGGACCTTATAATTTCATCCTATATGCATGAATAAACTATAAGCATCTGTAACAGCTGCAGTACATTTACATTTACATATGGTATTGGGGGAAAAGTCTGAATTAGTGCAACACACTGCAATGTAGATGTTAAATGATGCACATTTCTCCAATCTACACCATACAGCAGTTTAGCCATTCATTTATGTGACTACATTTTGATTTAAAATTGTGAAAAAATACATATGAATAGTGTAAAGCAGTGGAAATTCAGGGTTATCACCTAACACCATAATCCTAAACCCAAATTGTATTTTGAAATTCATTTAGGAGCCATTCTTATTCCATGCTGACAAACAAAGATTGTGAATATAAGAGAAAACATTTCTTAATTTCTTGCAATAAGTCAAAAGCTGTACAGTGCTGTTTCCTGGATGCTGGTGCTGTTGTTAATCTGTAAGATTCTGGTTCCATAATCATTATAGTGTTTCAGCTATCTGTGGAGAAGCACAGAAAAACATTTTTCAGTCACAGAGGTTTTCTACAAATGTGAGAGGTGTGTTAAAACTCACATTCCTCACAGTGACATGTTTCAACTGAGCCTCCACTGCATGTGCTGCCTTCAGGGAGTGGAGCGCTGAAATACAGCACCTCTTCATCCAGCAAATCTCTGTCTAAGGGCCAGAGCTCACCCTTAAATGTCTCCAAATTACTGTATTTTTTTTTAACCAGTACAATAAAGTAAAACAAACTGGATGCTGACCAGCCAGTCAACTTTGAGGTATGCTACTACTAGGACAACAACACAAGTTTCAAGTTATTATTAAGAACAATAGACCCCTGTGTGCTAACCTGGCTGTGAAACACCAAGAAAACACAGAGACGCTGAAGAGATTAAAATTAAGTGTATAAAACAAGTAAAAGTGCAATGTATGACAGGTCTGATCTGAAGCAGAGCCATAAACAGGCAGCAATCAAATCTACTCATCAGAGCTTAATAAACAGGCGAACACACTTTGTAAGCTGATTGCTGTCATTCAGTGCTTGATGTTTACATTTTGCGTAGTGTTTTATCAGTATTAATAAAATATGAACACTATGCCTTTGTTGATAGATAGATAGCTTAACAAAGAGGCAGCTCACTAAAGACGACACACACCTTTGTCAGAGGCTTAAAGGAGACAGCAGCTGATGTATTTGTTGCTCTAGCTGTGAAAAGAATTGGTTTTATTTTGTATTTATCTGCATAAAGATTTAAAACTAAGCACCCTTATTAGTTTAAAATGCAAGGAAACAGCCAGCAGAGCTAAAGAAAAAATTACAGCTGCAAAGTCTTTCTCAGTGTGCTTAGCAAACCAGATACAGGCTGCCTGTGAGCAGTGTTTTTAGAGGCTTGTTTCTCAGCTGTCACCTTCCAGTGGGCCAAAAGATTACCCTGAACAAGTCACACTGTCCAGAGGTATCTGGCCTACACAGAACACAGAAGTAAAGCATAGTCTGTCTGTACAGAACAGCAGCTCATAACTCAAAGATATTGGTGTCCTTGTCAATAAAATCACATATAAAGAAGACGGGGCTCAAATGAATGTGCTCTCGAGAGAAATATCTTGTCAGGCGAGGCTCGCTGCAGCTCCCTACCTCAGGAATGTGTCGACGCTGTTCCAACCCCTCAACCCCCCTACCTATGCCTCCCCCCAACCCTGCCATTGTGAGGGGAAGGAATGCTTTTCAGAAAGTCCTCTTTTTAGTCCTTTCACATTGGGGAATGTTGGGTGTCACCCCATTTTTCATTTAAGGCTGAAAGTAGGATGTAGTTGTAGCTAGAGACGTTTCTTGAAATAGAAATGCATTGTACCTACTGTATGTGCAGTATGTGGTGGCTATAATGCACATGGCAATTCACTTCCCTGCACCCATGTATTATTCGATAATATATGGCCATATGGATTATAACAATTCTAGGACGGAAAGGTGGTTTTTTTTCTTGCCACAGCTGCATTTTTAAAACTATTTTTATGAAAATGGGTTTGAGGAGCTTGAGTTCTGAAATGCTTCAGAAATACCCAGGCATAATGAAGGATGACACAGAAATGAACAAATTACAACAAAATCAGAATCAGAATCAGCTTTGCTGGCCAGGTGTGTTGGACACACAAGGATTTTGACTCTGGTACATCAGCTCTCGGTGTATAATGACTTATCAAATAATGAACAGGAGGCCCTTATTAGATTAATACACAAAACTCCTTTATTTGATTTGTGAGTTTATGCCTTCCTTGGAGTCTTCTTTCAAAGCATTTGAGGTGGATAAGATGTTGTATCTGTTACGTTAATCAAAGAAGTGTTTTAAAATGATGATTATACTAATATTGTTGTATGGTCAAAGCAGTTTTAGAATAGAACTGATTGCAGCTTCCATGTTAATTAGTTCTTTTTCTTAACTCTTGGCACTAAAAACATGGCACATGGCAGGGTGTGGCAGCACGACTGGAAAATGGGCGGCCCTATGCCTGTGCTTGTATCTTATTGGCTGGGTCACTCCTCTAAAACAGCTACCTGTGTCAGGTAGAGAAAAAAGTCAGAGAGAAGACAGATAAGCACCTTGTCAGCTGTGCCTTCAGTCCCTTGAGCATTTTTGTTGTTTGATTTGCTTTGCACTCAGTCACTGGGGAACTAAAGGAACAAATGAGGTGAGTAATGCATTTTAAGCAAGGTAAGGCATTCATCCACTCACAGAAAAATCTAAAACCCCAATCTTCAGTTAGTAGATTTGTCTAGAGTTACAACTATATTATAACTAATAGCTGATTTCAGATGTGCTTGGAGGCAGCGCTGTGTCGAGTTCCAGCAGAACCAACTGAGATTTTTGGTCACAGGAAAGTATCAGCTGTGTGAAAAGGTGTACAAGTCAAAATGCACATAAGAGGGAAAGGGGAAATCAGAAAGCTTCGGGTGTGAAGAATGAGCACAGGGTTGAGTTGGTGTTGTGTTTCTCCAGCAACGGGACTCTGAGGAAAACTGATAGCAAGACTGACTGTGGTGTCTGGTGGCAGAGGTGGGCTCTAGGAGGGCTGTGCTGGGGTTGCATGGCTGATGACTAAACAGTCTTTCAGTGGAGGCCTGTGGTAACGTGCCAGAACCCAGGATTTCAAACAGCAGCACACAACCCTGGAGCCACAGAGTAGGGCAGGCCTGGTCTCGCTCAGACTTAGGCTCAGACAAGAAAAGGGAGAGGCCACATTCAGTTCCTGCTGCAGTCATTACCAGCCCCTCAGACTCAGAGGCTTCCTCATAAATCATCCAGTTCCAAATGCCTGCTCCGCACCAGGTGCCAGGGTCAGCCTCCGTCCTGTAGCAACAAGACACACTGGTAGTACAGCTTAAGACTGTAATTTAATTAACAGTCGGTGTTCCTGCAAAAACGCACTTAGTGCAGTGTATCTCTTTGGGAAAACTGTATCAAGGAAGTTGAACAAGGCTGTTATTTTTTGAACATGTGTATTTGTGTCTTTAATTTCAGACACTTCCTACAAGAATATTCCATGTATTCTATCCTTCATTCCACCGGAGTCTGTATCCGTACCTAACCAGATTTCAGTGGTGTGAAGTGTAAGACGCATGGGGATACGACTTCAGCAGATTCACACACAATCATAATATCAGAAGGCATTTAAGTCAGAAGTCAAAGCAGCAATTCAATTTGTTCCCACTGTTCCACATTTCTGATTTTATTTTGAATACTGGAAACCTCCTGTTTATATATCATTTGGTGCTGTACTTATTATTTGGTACTGTACCATATAGAAGATAATATGTTTATGATATGTATCTTTATCAGTAAGACACTGTACTGAGCATGGCAATGTGAATAAATTTGCTGACCTTGAGCCCTGTGTTTCTTTTTTCTACAAGTGCAACATCTCAAATCATTACAGAGCCATTATACCACCCACACCCAAGATTCTGTGGTTCTCGGCCCCAGAGCATGATTTTTTTTTTCATTACCCAACATGGAAAATTCGAGACTCAGCCCACACAAACAACCTTTACTGTTTGCTGGCAAATGAAGCTTATTAACAATTTAAAATATACCCGCACAGTGGCCCACACAGTAATGTCATTAAACATGTTTCTTCCTGCTAGAAAGATGCATCTCCACTACTCACAGCACACTAATCTGCAGTACTGCACAAGGAAATATAAACATGATCATCTTTGCTGTTTTACTTTTCCATACCTTGAAATGATATTTTCATTGTCTACTCCACAATACATGCATTACATGCTATGCAACGCCAGTGATAATTATTTAATATGTTGGCTAGGCTGTGCAGTTTTTGTAAAGCTCATAGTCCTTAACTGCAGGGGATTTCCACCAGACCTGGCCTGGATAAAGCTTTAAGTTCAATAGAATTTTAAATAAAACAAAGCAGGTTCTGTTTTAGTTTTGGTTCCTGACAATCAGTCTCCTCTGGAGACTTTTTAGAATGTGAAACAATAATAAAACCACAGTGCAAAGCAGCATATTGTTGGCCCTTGGGCTACACATGTGGGCACACTCATATAATATAAAAGCACCCTCCTGGTCTCAATGACATGGAATGGATTTTTACCTCAATAGCCTCTAATTGTATTTTAGCAGTTTCACAATCTCAGACTTTTAAGTGCATAGCTACAAGCAATGCTAGTCTCTCAGTCAACACAAAAACAATGTGCAAGCTGAGATCCAGACATGCTGTCATGTTGTGTGACCAGGTCAACCTGCAACATGTGTACGTCACTCCAGAAACTCAGCTCCAGCCCGTAATCAAACTGTCACACACAGTGATCTAATAATGTTTGTGATATCACCTGATGTTTGCCTTTAACTTCATAAATATCTCACAATAAGCATTACTTAAACTTGGAATGTGATGCCTGCAATGAATATTTCAGGATATTAATCAGTGCAAAGTTTGATTCGAAACATTTCCACAGTTTTTGACTATTTCATAATATATAGAATAAATAAGAAGAAACATTATAAGCTCTGAATTTGTAATGGGATTTGTGTTATTATTTTGGTCATGTAATAAACTATACATTCATGCATTCATAAACATATTCTCATTTGAATAAATATCTTGCATTGTGATTGGCTGTTTCATAAACAATCAAAGAATGCTACTCAGACAGCTGCGCATTGTTTACAACTGAACTAATTCTACATCATTTGTAAGTTTTGGAAATAAACTCACTTTACTGGAGCAGCATAAACTGAGACTAAACTACTTCAGGTGACATGGAAATCTGCAAATCCTGCCTCTTCTCTGTCTTTCTGCTTCTGAGTTCAACATTTGGAGAGGACACAGGTGAGAGCAAATGTTCCTGCAGCAGGTGCCTCCTGCATTAGTATCAACAGCCAGCGTGCTATAAAAACCAAAACCTCAGTGTGTCTGAAGTTGCCGATTGTTCTCTGTTCTGTTGTGGAATGTTGATTATACACTTTCTATTCTGTGCAGCTGAGGAGGGTAATATGCCACTCAAGAAGCAGCGCTCACTAACTGAGAGCACTGACATGTTGCAGACATGTAGAGTAGTGTCAGCATCGTGCATCATTAGCTAAAATTCACAGCGGTCATGCTTTTATGTGACCGCCAAACACAAGCTATGGTCCTATCACCTATTAGCTTAACCCTGTTGAATCATTTGTGTTCTGTGTGTTTAGTGGCAGAAGACGTCAGGTCTCATCAGCTGAAGCGATTAGTGGAGCTGCTAACATCTAAGGAGTGTGAGGACCTTCTGTTAGCCCTCTCTCACCCAGAGGAGAACATTTTCCAGCATCTTGAGCGGCTCTCAGCAGAAAATAATCAAATAGATCTCAAGCCTAGAGCCAAGAGAGACACCTCTTCTGCTGAGGGTTAGCATTTGAGACACATCTCACCTGACACCTTTGACACTTTAGACCACAGAAATCATAGATGTTAAAAGTTACAACTGAAATATCAATGAGAGTAGGAGAGAGTTCTCAGAAAAACAACAAGCACACTGTGAGCTGTAAAAAGGTAGAATAAGTCCACCCCGAGACCTGTCTGTTTGTCACACGTCACACAGCTTCTGGCTGCAAGCTGACTGTCAGAGACTTGTCTGTTTTGTGTTCACTAGATGGAGAGGTTCAGTGCAGGACGGCCCTGACAGACTGGCTGCTGAGGCATGGTGAGCAGACCTACTACGACAGGCTCTCTCGCGCCTTGCAGCACATTGGCAGAACAGACATCGCCATAGGTGAGACACAAATGCAGACAGAAAGAACACATGTGCCTCCTGCAGCATGGAATCATTCCTTTTTAAATAGAATACTTGTGTGTGGAGCCACTACTGTAATGTCTTTCAAATTAAAATAGTTCACTTTTTATGTGCAATACAATGTTGTTGAAAGCAGCAGACATCCCAGCATGCCCCTTGATAAATTGAAATTGGAACAAAGTGTCATTGGGTACATGGCAGTGTATTTTCAAAACTGGTTTATTTTGGACAAAAAGGCCTCCTCAAGACTTTAAAAAACTGTGTAATTGCTTCGTTAGTTTGAGATTCATTTTAATTGGAACTTCACAAGTGGCATATTATGCACGCTGCCAGTCTCTGGCATGTGTTGCAGTCCAGTGTGCACGCAACCCCACAGCCGAGCGGAGTTGGATAAAAGGACGTGCAAATGATCTGACAGAGGACATCGTGGAGCCAACACCAGCCACAGAACAAACCATCTGCTGCTTCGGAGAAAAAATCAAGCCAAGGACAGGATGGGAA
>NW_018128074.1:488468-537511 GCF_001952655.1 Monopterus albus
AGGACAGGAAGGGAAGAAAATGGTTATACGGGGGGGGGGGGGGCTTTGATGGAAAAAAAAACTGTATGAATGCAGAATCCAGCAATTATTCTACACTTGATTGCAGTTCTGCTGTTCTACTAATATGTGGAAATCACTGGTTGTTTTTGTTTTATTCTGAAGGACAGCAGTTGCTCTCCTGCCAGAACTATATCTGGGACAAGAAACAACAAAAACAACAATTCCATTCAAACGCACAGCCTTTGATAGAAGGGAATATGTACACTTGTAGGAGTTGAAGTGACAGAGAAAACTTTTATGTTTGTGCTTTTACAGAAGTGGGGCAGAACATCAACCAGGACAAAATCTTGAGTCTGAAACGTTATGTTGAAGATTATCACAGATATGTGCAGTCTTTAAACATACCATCAATCCAATCTGATGAAAAAGACCACCAGCACGCAGCCCGAAAAAGAACAGGTATGACCACTCACATCACTGTGGTACATTATATATTAGAATCACTGATGAAGAGCTGACTCTTCACATGTGCAGCCGTGTCTAAGCCCAGATATCTTGGGCTACTGATGTCAAGAAGAGATTTTTGGGTTATCCCTCTGGTGACTGTCTGAATGACAAATGATATAATGTTTCACTGAACCTTGAATCTATTAAGTGTTTAGATGAGATGTCGGATTAGATTCAGTGGCTGCGGGCACGCTTCCAACTCATTACTTCTCAACACCAACACTCTCACTAAACGTAGAGCATTTCCCAAGACACCAAGAAATTCAAAAATGTAATTATCACCTGTCCATTGTTTTGAGTCTCCTGGGTGCTTTACTCAAGTTCAAATTTGACAAAAATGCTCCCCCCTGTCCTTTGAGATGGTAAATGTGTCTGTCCTGTTTGTGCTGTGTGTGAATGTGTGTTTGTGTGTGTATTAGTAAGGGATCTGACCTGGAATGACCTGGATTTGATTGTGAAGCGGGCACCTGTCCCTCCGTACCAGAAGGGGCCTTTGCATGTAGCTCTGCCGCTCTTGTACGGCATCCTTCTGGGCTTTGGAGGCACGTTGCTCGCTGGGGTCTTTACCCTCCTCGTCATCATCCACATCTCCCACAGAAACCAGCAGAGCCATCACCAGCAGTTCCAACCATAACCTCCTTGCTGGGGATGTGATGTTGGAATATGTATCTTCAGATTAGCATTTTATGGATTTAAATTGCCAAGGAAGCTGTAAAAATAAACAACCACATCTGGCATTCATACATGAATAAAGACAAAGCTGATCATTTGCTTTTCGGATGCTTCTCTTTAATCGAGGATTTAAATTGTCTAAACCTTTGGCTACAGTGAGCAGCAAAACCAACAGAGAAACTCGGTATCACTTCCATCACACCATGACTAATTATGACAAATATGACAAGAATAATGCAGTTTCAGATAAAGTCATTTTCCACGCTGTGTACTGCTAGACTGGTAAGCACTATTGTCTTGCCAGTGGGTAGATGACTAATGGTGTGACAGATGCACTGGAACCCAGCCCTCACAACAAAGGTTGTTCCGGTGTTACTGTGATACTGATGCCACTTTCCATTTCCCCTCCAAGTGACGGCAACGTGCCCGTCTGGCATCGAGCACCAACTAATTATCCAGCTTCGCGCCTGCTTCCCCGGGAGCCTGCCGATACCTCCACAGGCAATCCAAAAGACTAATAACAATGACAATGCTAGCAGACAATGGAGCACACTTGGTTGTGATGGCAGCTTCTGTTGGGTGATAGAAGCCAAACAGAGAACACAGAGTTATATTTTCTGAAGGTGTGAAGCAGTGAGAATGGTTAGCCAGCTGAAATAGCCTAATATGACAAGCTGCAGCGGAACAGGTCCAAAACCTGGCATCGTAAAGCAAACAGAATAAAAATGGTAATGTTAGAAGATTCAAATTAACTTTGCTGACGTGTGGTTTTTAATTAAGAAAAGCATTTGCTCACAACCAGGCTATTTTCACTTTCTCTGTTGAGACAAACAGTTTCATAATAGCAAGGCAGAAATGGCACTGGAGTATTTCGAGCTTCTTGTTCCCACTTTCTTACACTCTTCCTGCTTTCACCCTCGCAACTGAAGTAATTACTTCATTATAGAAATCTGGCCTAATGTGCTTCAGGAGGGAGACAGTTTGGATTAACAATGGCACTAAGCAGCAATTACAGACAATTAGTTCATAAATCAACATTTAAATAAATTATAGTGCCAAGCAGAAGTGTATGAGAAATGCTCTAAAAGGCCAAAGGGGCGTGGATGTGAGTTTTGACTAGTGAATGGTAGACGACGCCTCATAAAGCTTTTGGGCTTTCTTTCTATCTATGCCCAAAAAATAAATGTAAATAAAAATAAAAAGATTTGAAAACGCTAAGAAAGTGACATGTGGTGGCTTGTAAAACGTACAGCAGCTCCTCAAGTCTGAGGTACTACAGCATCTCTCTGATTTTCAAGGCTTCAGTCTCAGGAGTGCAACAAAAGTCCAAGAAGCCTGTTGTTAAGTTTGTGCAAATTTTGTTCAGAAGATGTTATTATGCAATACAGGAGAGTAAGAAAGTAAAATTATTCAAGTTCATGGTTGATATGTCACATTTCATGAGTCATTTCATGTTTGTTGTGACTGGAGGTTGATATTCATTAAATTACTGTGAAATTCTCTTGTACTGTTACTTATACTATAATTATGTGCTGATCATGTAGTTTATCTGTAATACATCCAAATTCTAACTCAACAAATGCCTTCTGAAGCACCTGGGACATGTGCACTGAAAACGGTGTATGTCACAAAAGTGAAACAAGCGTCGGGTCTTCGATATAATTCATCCAGCTGGAAAGTTTCTGATTATTACCTACTGTAAATAATCTGAGACTCACTGCATGCGCTGCTTCTGTATTAATATTATACTGAGACACTCTTTTGTTCTTTTTCACATAACCCAACACATGCTTCCTGATTTGAATTTGGAGAAGACAATCTGTTTGAAGCTATGTGGCATGTAATGTAAAACCAGTAACATATTAGATAAACATTTTGTAACACTTTGTCTTCTGATCATGTGACTTAAGACAACACTGTGTTTCACCTTCATCGGTGGCACAGCAGAACGCTTTGCGACAAAACTTCCTCTGTCCTTCAGTTTCCCCCTGCTGGCTGTTAGCATCCTGTTGGTGCTGCCTATGACAGATTCACCTGCTGTGGACTCACCTGTGTATCTGTAACCACTGGAGGGGAAAGCCAGAGTACCGTATGCCTGAATGACTTCCAGAAACAGCATGCCACATGGGTCCTGCATCACGGTTGCGACACTCCTTAGCACAGCCAAGGTCCCACCAGGAAGCTTCTCTCAAATTATAGAAATGCCTCAAGCCTGTTTAGACACACTGTACAACTTGAGAAAATGCAGTATAGTGCACAAGTTTATATTCCATACCCTGTGATTGTCTGCAACCTGGTCCTTTAAGATGCATTTCATTTACAGACCTCTGAGCACCAAAATAGACCAGTGTTCATTTTAAGCCATTCTCATGCAAAGGGATGAAGCAATCACAGACGTCATGGATGAACAGAGAAAGAATCTGACATGAAATTGACATTTACAGCCGAGGCGAAGCCAGTGTGTGAGGGTACGTTTTCCAGGGGTGTTCATTCTCATGTAAAATAGGGCTTTTTTCCTTCAATGGTTTCTTTGGGTTATTTAATACTTTGTGAAGCAGCAGCTTATCAAACAGGATTCTCTGAGGAGGGCACATCTGTCTCTTGTCATTGGCTCATCTCAGCATAAGGAGCCAAGTGTCTGTCTGAATCAAAATGTAGATGGACGGAATGAGATGCACGCCAAGGGAGCACTCAAACAGAGGGGTGGCGTCCTTGATGTGCTGAGGCTGAGCATTCTGCATCAGGGCCTCTGGAGTCTGCTTAGTGTCACTAACGGCTTTAACTTCCCCCTCCCTGTATTTGCATCTTCATTCATCAGGGCCACTGAGGTGCTGCAGTCCCCACGCAACCATCACTCTCTCTTTGCTCAATATGTATGGATCACAAGAAACAAGATCACAACACCAGCTCTTTTAAAGTCATGCGTTTCTTTTTAATCGCCTCAGCTCCAGCGTTCACAGCTTTGTCTTTCATGGTTTCCTTTGGGGAATCTCAGACTTCCTCAAAGTTTTAGTACTGATCAGACAAGAACAACTCTGTGGATTTATAGATAAAGCCACAGTGCCATCCTGTGGCCATTGCAGGTCATTACATCAAACAATGACCTGTCACTGAAACGTTGACATTTTGGAATTTAGTTTTACAGTAATAACGGTACTTTGAGCATGTTTAAATGGCTATAATAAATATGTGTAATTTAACATTAGAAAATAATGTCAGTATTATTGTTAGCAGCTGCTGCTACACCACCTCAGACCCCAGATCCGCCAGGCACCCGACCCGCTGCAGTTTGAGTACCAGGAGAAGGTGGAGGTAGACAACATCATTCTCTATCTGCTTCACCGGTCTCTCTCTCACCTAGACAGGGTAAATGGTGTTGTGACAATGATATTTTTTACTTCTCCAGTACCCTCAACACCATCCAGCCCCTGCTACTATGTTATTTTTTGTTTTGCGTCTTTACCTTGGATGCGTTTTTATACTATATGTCACTCTTACGTAACTTTATTTTCAGACTAGATGTTCTTTTCTGGCTTTTAACTCTTTACATGACTCCAAGAGAGCTACACAAGCATTCCTATATGCCTAGATTTATGCATAAATGGCAAATAAAAATCTTGAGTCTTGAGCCTTGCGGCTGAGACAAACTGACAAAGATGGGAGTGAACTCACACCTGGTGTCCTGGATTACAAACTATCTCACAGGGTGACTTCAGTATGTCAGGCTGAGGGATTGCATCTCAGAGACGGAGGTCAGCAGCACAGGAGCACCACAGGGGACAGTGCTCTCCTGTGTTCTGTTAGAAATTAATAAATTAGTCAGATAATTATTAGACTTTAATGTGTTATTAATGCAGTTTAGTAAGATTCAAAGTCTGCTCTTGTGTGCTTTGCTTCAAGGTTAGAAGATAATGTGGATTCTGACTAGTGTACCTTGACACTAGTTATTTTCTTGTATTAATCATGTATTAATCTGGTGTAAGAATTATGTCTGAATGAATGTTTTAGTTACACATCATGCATACAACATACACACACATGGAATTCTTCATTTTGTTATGACTTGTGCTCGATGCATGCGGAGCATAAGATATGAGACGGAGACATCGGACTGTCTCCAACTCGTGATGTTTTTATATCTTGTTGTGTAAGGGGTTAGCCCAAAACCTTATAAATGTATTAGGCTCTGTGTTTCTGGGGTCTCTCTTCTCCAGCAGCTTGTCTGAGGGAGGGAGCCACCTGGGTTTGTGCTTCTGTAACTTTTATTTGTGGTCTTTTTTAAATAAACCAGCACTAAAATGAAGCAAGTCAGACTCCGTCTTCATTAAGATCTGTTCAATTAAAAAACTGGGGTATAACAGTCCTATTCGCCCTGTGCACCACTGACTTCAAATACAACATGGAGTCATGCCACATGCAGAAGTCTTCTGATGACAGCGCAATCATGGGGTGTGTCAGGGATGGACAGGAGCTTGAGTACAAGAGCCTGGTAAAGGACTTTGTGGCATGGTGCAGGTCTAACCACCTACAAGAGATGGTGATAGAAGTCCAGAAGCTCAAACCCCAGCTGTAGCGAGGGGGTCTGTGTGGAGGTCAGCCAGACCTACAAATACCTTGGTCTGCAATTGGATGACAAACTATAAATATACAGTGTGTGTATATATATATATATTTACTATAGTTACCCAAGTCCTGGAATATATTTAACCCTATAAAACCATTTGTATCATATTTGATACGTGAAGTTTCTGAGCAAAAAAAATCCCCCAAAATGCCCCATGTATCAAATGTGATACAAAAGATATAATCTACATAATATGGCACCTCTATTCCTATATGTCTGGAATGTCTGTCTATGCATATATGGCAAATAAAAATCATGAATCTTGAATTTCGAATCATGAATTTTATTTTGGATATTGTTAAAAGGTTTAATAATCATCTCAGTTCCAAAAAATTAGAATGTTCTGGCTATTTTTTGGATATGTTGGGCTTTACAGGGTTAATGAGTAGAATTGTAACTTTTACTCAGATAGCTACAAATACTTTCTAAATTGTCATATACTGTATACTATTTGCATTACCCTGCCTGTGGAGAAGCAGTTACACAATGAAGACTGGCAGCCGCTGTCAATTAAACTGCAAAAGAGAGATGAGTAGATGGTCAAACAGTGGTGAACAGTGAATCACTGCTGCCACAGTAACAGGAACATACTTAAAACCCTAAACATCAAACGGCCAAAGCACGGAGTCCATAATCTTGGGTACTTGCATGCATGTAGAGGTGCAACAAAAAAGATTTCCAGTCCAAATCTTCCTCTGAAAATTAACTGTCAGGATCATTTTTGCTGCACAGCGTAAAGCACAGTGTGTTGAAATTTAAAGCCATTTACTGCAATATAGTGTATATTTAAATAACCTTCAAAACTAAAGCAGGGTATTCAAATCTAATGAATAATATGTTTTATATGTTGTCCACAAATTTTATATCATTCAGGCTTCACATCAAGCTTCATGCATCCAATGAATGAATATAATTTACTGTAGCTTAGACAGTTAATAAATCACCAGAGCATTTAAAGTCTCCCGATGAAAGGTGAGTCATGATAGAGAGGTAAACAAAAGCAATGAAGGGCTGTGGATAATGGCTGCAGGCTGGGGCTTGTCTATTTATTAAGATAAGAGCAGGGGATGTCTCTGGACAGGTGTGTTTCCTCTACACCAGAGACCACAGTAGCATGAGCAGCATTTCCACTGAAATTCAAATCCACTACTTTTTCCACTCCTCTCGTTTTCCTTATTTTCCATTTTGTAGGCATTCTGGTTTGAGGTTAATGAGTATTATATGGAGTGCTTTAATGTGGAGCTCACTAGAAAGCTAATTGGCAAATGTTTGTGTTAATGATTCTGATATATTATGCTGTTAAAACCGGGGTCAATTTCTCTAATGCCTGAATGGTTAATTGTCTCAGCCTGTCTCTGCTCCGTCTGACAGACACTCAGTCACAGCTGCACTAAAGTCTGGCTCCACTATCAGCTGAGCCACACTCACAATTATTGAAACCTGACTTTAATACAGGATGGTATGCCAACGTGTAAAGATCAAACTAAAGAGAAGCTGATGGACTGATAACTGAAGTTTACTCTTACTGGTCATTGGAATACATATTTACATGGATGTATTAAAACTATATATATATTGACATCCTGTCTATGCAGAGGGAATCCTTGATAAATAGATTTAAAACTAGTGCATTAGAAAAACCCAAACAACATAACACGACAGCCTGAACTGATAATTCACTACACAAATATACAACTTACTGGCTCAATCTAAGCTTCAGCAATCCTACATTTGCCCTCATTTCTGTCTATCTTGGCCTGAGTTTATCAGGTGAGATTCTCAAAATGAATGAAGTAATCACAAACTATTAAATTATGATTGTTTAATGACACTACAACACCCCTGATGACATACTGCAAAGTATGATGTGGCTTCTGCCCATGCTGTACTGTTCTAATGAGTTCCCTTCGTGTTGCACCACACTGCAATGTTTTGCATTGTCTTGTCTAATTTCCCTGCTGATGCTGAACAGCTCAGTAAGGAGCTGGTATCTGCAGTCATCACACTGTGGATTTTAGCTAATAAGAAGAGAGGAAAGCAAACAGCACCTGGTGTTTATTGAGTTGATGGGATGGTGAAATGCTACACTGATGACACTCTATTGCTGTTCAACACAACAGATGCAAATCCATCTTCACTTTGATGGAATATTCAGGAAGTCAGATTTGTTTACCTTTCCAGAGGTTTAACTTCCTGTTTCAGTTTGGGTTTATGAGACCGTTTGTACAATTTAAATGAATTATTTCCTTTCTTGTTCACAAAACGGATTAAAAACCTAAAAACATGGGCAACTTGGAGCTTTCTGCAGCATCAGTCTCAAATTCTCGCTCTTATTAGTTCATATCATTCCACAGAGGTCAATGTCTTTTGAAATAATTAACATAGTGATTATTTTTAATGCAATAATGGCAGCGTGAAATGAAAGAAGTCATTACATCTACAAGCTGGAAAGGAGAAAAACCAAAACGGCAAACAGGTTGAGCAGTATTTCTCTTCAGACATGGGGTTGTGGCTTAATTTAACTGTAAATAATTAACCATCCTCCAGTCAAAGATGCAGACTCAATAATTTTATGCCTTAATTAATCATCAGAGAATGTTCCATTGTTGGTGCATTTAATTACTGTTGGAACTACTGGAATGAAACAATGCACAACATTAATTAATACCAGCTATCACTGGTCAGATTTGCCCTCAGCAACTCTGTAAACAAACCCTGTCCAAAGACAATTTGCTGACATTGCATGATCAAGATTTATGATTCCCTGGGTGCAAAGTGGTTTGTTAATGAAGCAGATCTCCAAACATAGGCCTTTAAAATGCATATGCAAAGTACCAACTGCTGCTGCTTGATCAACGTCAAACTGCCATTATTTAAATTTTCAGAAGTGGTTTTGGTTGCTCTATCATCCTGATTCCCTCCGATGACTTTTACATGCCCACAGCCTATTAGAGCAACAGTCTTTTAATAAAAGTTGGCTCCCTGGCTCTTTATTAAAGTGCTCCAAATTTAAGTCTTGACTCTGAAAGGTCAGAGCTGAATATTTTCTCAGGGGCGGCTCTTCATAAAAGCAAGCAGAGTACATGACAAGGTCTCATGACTCAGAGAGGAGATACCCTCTGACACCATGCAATTAGTCTCCATTGTATGAAACCACTGTGCACATAAACAAATTTAATACATAACTCTTTCCATCTCGAATTTCTAAAAGGAACCTTCTTAATTAAACCATCATGGTCAATGAACATGCAAAGAGTAAAATTTATTTTTATGTGAACTTGCAATTACAAAGATTCAGAGGCTTCGGTATCTCATGTGAAAAAGGATTTTACTTAGAAGAGCTTCATAATTCACCGTAACCATCATTTGACCTCCCGAAAGGTTAGAGATTTTCTCTAGCTTTTGGGAGCTTTACTGATATCGAGTAATTATATGGCACAGTTTCAAGAAGGTCAAATTAAAAACAGGTTGACTATAAGTTTAGATAAATGAAAAGAATAAAAGCAGCAAATGGAGGATGCAGGCAGAGAGAGGTAAAATGGCTGACGAGTAATAAAGGGCGGTGACAGTGATGGGTCGGTGCAGCAGCAGAAGGGTGTTTTTGGTGTTAAATCAGCGTCTGCCGAGTGCCACTGAGCAGCCACTCAACTTCAAACTGTCTGAAAGAATGGAAATCAGCAAACAGCCAAGTCCCAGTTCCATACTATTATTGAGCAAACTTACTCCTGTCACTGTGACACACTTCACACTCAAAGCCTGCTTAGAATTAGTATGTATATGTTTGTGTATAACTAGGATAGAATATGGGAAATGACAGTAAAGTTCTCAATTCTCATACATTTGAACATTTAAATACCAAAAAGCCAGGACACAGTGATATAATGGCTCATGACCATGTGACAAACAGCGGCAAACACCAAAAAGCCAGGACACAGTGGTATAACGGCTCATGACCATGTGACAAACAGCGGCCCAACGAATTATTTCAAACAGAATATTTTCCTCATTCATATTAATTACATCAGTTCCAAGGAAGGTGCTTCTACAGACAGCCTGAAAACAATGAGGGAGAAAAACAGGAGAAGAATGAGCCTGCAGGTGATGATACTAAACACAACTACACACACATTAAGTGATGAGATGCTTTCCCAGAGCTCCAAATTAAAGCTGATGGCCATAGAAACCTTGTAATCAGTTGTGGTGCCAATTTGCTGCAGAGAGGATGGGGAGCAGAGGAGCAGATGTGTGCCAGAGTACCTTAGGATGATTTCTTAATAGCTTCATAAATCCATTCATGCATCACAAGTGTACCAGCACCTCTGTCAGCCTGCTGCTAGGCTAGACACCACATGCCTTTGAGCACCTGCTGCACAAATACTAGTTAGTTGGCCCATATATTTCTCTTAGCGCCATCACTCTGCTGATATAACTGGCAACAATTAGGCGTGTTATTTTGGTAGTTGTAGCTTTGCTCTGGCCTGTGGAAAATCCTGGAGACTGTGGTGTTTAATAGCATTCATAAGACAACAAAGACATAAAACAGCTAATGCTGTGTATTCCTTCTTTCATTTGTATTTTGCCTTTCTCACCAACCAGACTGTTCAGCTGGCTGTACCTCATGGCTGTGGTCATGTACGCTCTCTGTTAAATACAGGACCACTTCTGTACAACTGCGCAGTCAGCAGGTTCACTGCACATTGATTGTGAGGGGCAGGTGAAGTGCGCCTCAGGTTTCCCCTCATTATCTGCTAAGCACTCACTTGTTTGGGGGGGGGTCTCATGTAGCACCACCAGTACCACCCTGCCATTTGAGTCAAGTACTGATTACTGTGCTCAACCACAAAGTAAAACATTTAATTTTGGCAACTGAGAGTCAGCAATGAGAGTCACAGAACATATTTTGGCCACAGTAAATTTCCATAAATGACAGTGAAAATAATCAGCAGTATCTTCGGCATGTTTCTTCTGCTCGTCTTCAGTGCAGCAATCAACGCTCAAAACATTTCCTGTACAAGTAAAGCAACTCTGAGAAACAGAACAATGGCTCATGATTTTAAAAAAATTGGCATACTGTATCAGCATGAATGGACAAAGTAGCATGTACAGTACCTGCTCCAGATCCTTCTCATTAATGTTAAAGGCAAGTTCCTGTCTCTCGCCTTCGACCTGAAAATGAAAATATATATATTTAAGGTAAAACTGGCACATACATGTGTTTGCTCCCCATACAATGAAGCCAGTGGTAGTATAATACAGTATGTACTTCTTTGTACACCCTAGGGTTTCATCACTGGTACTGACTGGTACTTTCAATACTGTATATTACTGGTTTTTAAAGAGCTATTTAGTTCCCAGTTTAAGATGGTGATGTGTAATCTGCTTTCATGAATCTTACAAATGAGAGATTTTGTTTCTTAGTTACATTCAATGTTGGACTTTCTCATGTACACCTCTACAGTCTTTTACAAATACATACACATATTTTACCTTTGCAAAGTTTATAACATTAAGTATTTCCTGACATTGAATGATGCATATTCAGCTAAGGTCATAATTAGTGGTAGCGTGGTACTGAACTAGATTATATAGGGATGTATTTCTAATGGTTTGTCCTCCCCTGCTTATATGAGGTTGACAGAAGATTAGAAACACCTCTCAGTGTCTACGGAGGTTCATCCAGGTCATGGTGAATCCAAAAATGCTTTAGGTGAACAACTGAAACAGCCCTCAATATAAGGCAGTCCAGCACAAAAATAACTGAACATTACAGGCGTCACAGGCTTCAGACTGTACAGGTGCAGGTGTAATGACGTGGCCACTGAGTGTATAAAACCCCATTATCCTGTCAGATGACTGAAAAGCTTGCCCATGCTCATAGCATAGGCACATAGCATACAACACACGGTGTGACCTTGGTGCCACTTAACAACTGTGGTGCCCTCTGAGTCACAAAAGCCTCTGTGATATTTCTGTTTACCCTTGTTGAACCAAATGAGATGAAAGCTGTGCTGAGCACATCCCTCCTGTTCTTAAATCCTTACACTGGCTACCAGTTACCTACAGTATTGATTTTTAAAGTCCTTCTGCTAGTTTATAAACTGCTCAGTGGTACGGGGCCAAAACACATTTCTGATCGCCTTGAAGAACACAAACCCAGCAGGGCTCTGAGATCCTTAGGAAGCAGTCAGCTGGCAGAACCACAGGTCAGAAGCAAACAGCGTGGAGCTGCTTTCAGCTACTGTGTTACACACAGGTGGAACCGGCTTCCTGATGACCTTCACCGTGCCCCAACTCTGCCACTTTAAAGTCTCAACTGAACACTCTGCTGCTTTCTTAGCCTTTCATTGACTGGTTCCTATGCTGTACTTTCGGCACTGGAACTGCTAGATATCTGTTTTTGGACCTTTTATTTTTTGTTCTTATTTTCATTGTATGTATTTTATCTTATTTTAACAATGTTTTATCTTTAGCTAGTCTTAACTGGTTTTAATGCTTATAGTTTTTAATGTTGTTACTGTTTTTTCTTACCTCCAAAAAACACTTTGAATTGCCTCTGTGTATGATATGTGCTATATAAATACAGCTGCCTTGCCTTACCTAAAAAGAGGATATGTTATCTAGAAAATAAGGCTAGCTTTTCTACTTTTCTTAATCTGTCTTTACCTTGGAACCTTAAGAGCATGTGTCAAGTTGCAAATAGGATCTGTATACCAGTACTAAGGTTATTGGGACCTACATTTAGGGAGGCCGGCCTCTCTCCAGAGGTGTGCTGTGCAAACAGAATGGCATCGTGGACAGAGGGGAACAGATTACTGCGGGATATATTGCCATCTTCAAACGCTCCACCAGCCTCCAGTTCCTCATATACCTGGGCTGCAGGTAACACAGCAAGAAATATCACACAAGGACTTCCACACAGTGAAACTCTAGGATTTTGACTGACACTCATGTGGTAGTCAAAGAAAGAAAAACAAAACAATGACAATACTGCTTGGCAAGAGATGAACTCTGACTTGACACTTTAAAGTTATCAGTCACGGTCATTTACAGTCGGATCATCCCTCTGTCTCACTGGGTAAAGGGGATGTTTGTAGATGTACTTTACCAATGTCCTGGTCTCTTCCTGATCTGTTCAGTACAGCCAACAAATGTGAATGGACTTAAGTCATTTAAGCTGTTACCTTGAACATTAGCCAGGTAGAGTCTGATGCCCAGCTTAGTGTAGCTTAAGTTCATCTGTGTGGGGAAAAAGAGGAAAGAAGACGTTCATCAACAGGATTGACTACCCATAACTGTATCTACCCACAATGCTAAAGTTTCTCCCCTAAAAAGGCTCAGGTAGTACCTCCAGGGCTGAATATTCCAAACCAAATAAGCTTTTGTGGCAAAACAACATTTGCAGAAAAAACAGAACCATTTTATTATTAAGGGGTCCTTTGACCTGACAGCTCCCTGCAATGTTACTGTAATTTAAATAAGCTAGGTTAGTTAACAACCAGTATAAAAGTATAGTCATGTTTATTGGCTCCACAAGTATTCCTTTACTCGCTTTCTGGAAAAGATGTTTTGTTTAATTAAATAAGGCAGTTTGGCTAATGCCAGTGCTAGCTAACGTTCCCCTTACTGGTAAAACAGCAGGATGCTAAATGGATTATACCACATTTTACTGGCATTACATATGTGACATGATTCAAATGATTAAATATGTATTCAGGTCATGCTGGGTGAAAGTTTAAAAGTTATAAAAGTAGAGAATATAAATATGTAAATGCAGACGTGGCTTCATAATCAGTCAGCGGTTGACAAACCTGTAACTGTTCATGTCATAACCTATCGCAGTTTAAGCCTTTACGTGTTTTCTTTTTAAGAGATCCTGTCTTTTTGCTTCTTAAATGACCTGAGGAATACGCCCTTCTACTAGCTACCACTCTTCCTGTGAGATAAGGCACAGTTCCTTTATAAAGTTGGCTCTTATTATCTTGATGATGATTATATTATTATGACTATTTGTAGTAGTATTACATTAAATAACTTTTTTTTTTATTATTTAAAAGAACCTTGATAGAGCAGAAGTTACTGGAGCAGCTTCACCCACTGACAAGATGCACAAACACAGCAAAAACAAACTGGAAAGCAAAACATCTGGCAACACTTGCAGTGTTCTGAGCAACTGCAAATGCAAAGATAGAAGACCAACATACTTTGACATAAAGCCTTCATCAGGACCTTTGTGTTAAGCCTTCCCAGACATTTTGCTTTCCATTTAAAAGAACCTTTTCAGGCTCATAAAAGTTTCAAGAATCCTTGTGAATGAAATCTGTAAAATGTATCTTTTCATTGTACCTTTAGATGGGTTGCCTTAAATGTACTAAAATATAAACATTTAAAAATGTACACTGCAAACAAGCATACTACCTTTATCAGCACTTTGATGCCCATTAAATCAATGAAGCAGACCCCTGCCAAATCGAGAATGAGGGTGTGGAAGGGCACGGGCTGGAACTCCAGTTTGACAGCAGGGGGACTGGGTGGCTCTTGGCCAGGTACCTGTTCACCAAGCCCAGTGTCACCATAGTAGAAGTTGACATAGCTGGTGGGAGGTTCAGGTTTGTTGGCACTTCCATCATTCATATCAAAGTCATTTTGCAGTTCAAGCTGAGATATGGTCTAAGTTCAGAAGAAATACATACAGAAAAGGTCACAAGTTGTATTTGTAGAAAATCTCAACAGTAATAATGAAATATAAAAACTATGAGTTTCTGGCTATGACGTGTGTGTCATACATCATGTACTGTACACTCGATCCCACCTGGGCCTTCATGATAACCAAAGAGCTGGGCTTCCTCCTCCTCGTCTCCTTGTCCTTCTTCTCCTCTTTCACTTTTTCCCTTTGTTCTTTCTCTAAGAACTTCCGCCTGGCCAGAATGAGTTTTCCAGGGTCCAGCCCGGTCTAGGCACAAACATGTCTATGTAAACACTCACATGCCACATCAACCTGAGTGACAGCAAAAGAGGTTAATTGTTAACTGTACCTTTTTGATGACTCTCTGGCGAAATATTTCAGCATTTGCAAAATAGAGCGGTGAACAATAGTTCACTATTTTCACACCTGTTGTTGATATGCCCTGTGGAGTTAGTTAAAAAAACTTAATGTAGCTCCCTTTAAATTATGTATAACTACAAAAATACAAAAAATGTAAATAAATAAATAAAAGTCACACCTTACTGTAGACCTTGGGGTTTTTGTAGATGTTTGTCTCCATAATCTGAACCATAGTTGAACCATTACGACTAAGAGGAACACATTGTTGAAATGGATCATCCATCAATATAAAGTCTGCTGTATTGTTTTTACATTCTTTTGGTTCAAATATAGCATGTGTTGCATGGAGTTTACTTACAACTGTGTCTTGAAAATTACTACCAGGATGGAAAAGCCCACTCCGATAGCGACTCCATAAGGCAAGCTCAGAAAGAATGTGGCCAAGAATGACACAACCCACACGCTCTGGAAGCCAACAGAGAGTAGAATAAGAGACAAACAAATGGGAAAAGTACACTGCATTGTGCTCCATCCAAGACATGGCTTTAACTTACACAGTCTAATTTGCTTTTCTTCCATAAGAAGTAGGGGTCAGAGAGCTGCAGGAGCGTGTTCTTTAGGTTGACTGCAATTAAGGCTCCGAGCACCGACTGGGAAAAGGAAGATAATGTGGACTATTAATATGCCTATTAATATCAATTATTCAAGGTGTGAGCATCATCTCTTATGTCCACATACCTTTGGAAGTGGTTTCAGATAAGCTCCCAGTGCGAGCATGGTAACCATTACAACCAGCATCACACAGAGACTGGCAAACTATGAGAGAGCAGCAACACAGGGGCGGTAGGTAACAGTTTGAAGTATTATTTTCTTGTATTCCATGTTAAAGGTCTCCATTAAACTACACACAAGACTAAATTACAGTTAGAGCGCCTTGACTAAGCATTCACCTGTGATGTTCCTCCAGCACTGTCTACAGCCAGGGTTACAGACAGGGCACAGCAGATCACGTGGATCATAAAAAAGGAGCCGAGGAAATTGCTGCAACCAAGAGCCAGCATTTCCTATGCAAGAACATGCATGTGGTATTTAGAACATGGAGTAAAACTTTGAACACATTTTCAAATAGCAAAAGATGTGTTGTTTTTCTACCTGGTTGGGATCCACATCATAGCCGTGCTTGGCTGCCAGTGTCCTGCCCATAGCCAAGTTGATGACATATCCCACTACTGCGAGTGAGAAAGCAGTGCTCAACATGACTTCCCACTGACTCACTGAAGGCAGGATTGGTGCTGGGAATCTGGAAAATAGAGACAGAAAAATCTAAACTGAGTAGTAAAGATGTACCGAGTCTGTGCTAATGATTATCCAGATATATTCTTTACCCTAAAGGGATTTCTCCCACTATATCCATGTTATAGATCTTAGGAAGATTCAAAGGGCCTGAGATGGCTGTGGCCACTACCACCTGTGTAGAGCAGGAATATGGATCAAGCATTATCACATTCATATGGTATATTTGCACCACAAACAATCTACACCACAAATCTGTTATACAGCAACTGAAGAAGTGCACTTTTGTGTCCTCAGAGAAACAACAGTTCATATATAACTTACAATGATGATCTCCATAGGAATGGGGAAGGGTAGTCTGTGGTGATAGCGTGCACTCAGCTCTTTCACAACAATCAGGATTACACCGCTAACCAGAGCAAATACTAATGATGCTATGTTTGTATCAGGAAGGCCACGTATAATATCCACAAGAGTCTGTGAATTAAAATGACATTTTATTAACAAACCAGCTACAAAGCCATCTGATGTTCTTTGATCGCTATGTCACTTACATACACAACAGCCAGTGGGCCACTATAAGGTGGTACTTTGATGCCAAAGATGTACTTGAGCACTGAGATGAGGATTTGCAATCCTGCGGCAGTCATGAAGCCTCTGATGAAGGATTCTGACAGATAGATGGCTACAAACCCAAACTGCATGAAGCCAAGGCCAATCTGCACAGACATAAGTAGCCTTCAATGTGTTGCTTTAAGATTAAACCCCACACATTTCACTTGAAAAGACTGAGCCTATAGTGGTACAAGTACCTGTATGATAGCAGTGAGGCAGGCCAGGGTTCCAGATATTCCCATACGAACGTCATTCATCCTGGCTGTGTCCACTACTGTAGCATTAAGAGTGTCATTGAAATGACCGAAGTCTGTCTCTGGGGCCAGCCTAACACATACAATTCCCACCATAATGCTGAGGACAGCGAAAGTACCTGGAAATAGGTAGTAGTTTTCACATCTTTTTTCTTTGCTGCACTGCAGCTCTGGAAAATGATCATCATCTGCAGTCATCATAGATACATCACTCTGATTTACCTGGGACCATCTGGTGAGCAGTGCCCATGAAGAAATACGGGATGAGGGGGAAGAAAGAGGAATACAGACCGTTGACAGGAGGGAGGTTTGCCAGGAGGGCAAATGCCATACCTGGAAAGAGGAGAACTTCTGTGTAACAAACAAGCCATGATGACAACCATAAATCCATCATCTATACTGCTTATTAGGGACATGGGGGGGGGGACATGTTATAATATACATTGAAATAATTACTGCAGCAACAAGCATCTGTCTGTTGATACAGAAGCATCAGAGAGAGGAGAGCTGACTGACCTTGGGGGACCTGAATGGTTCCAGCACTGACCCCGCTGATGACATCACACAGCAGGTTGTCTTTGGCTTTGTACTTGGGAAGCCAGCTCAGTACAGGCAGATGTCTAGACAACAAGCCCCTCAGTCTAGGCACAGAGCATCTGACAAAAACAACATGAGAATCTCTTTGAAGAACTCCAGGCTTTTTGTTTGAAAAAGCCCATAAGGTCTAAACTTTGGGTTGAGTCGTAGCCACGGGGCTGCTTGACCACAACACAAAGCTTCTCAGAGGGTTGTGTGATAACAAGACACATAGTTCATGTTGGCTGTGCAGCATGTTTTCTGTACCTGAAGAGTTTTTTTACTTTCTCTCCAACAAGGAACTGTCGACTCTTCTTGTCAAACTCTCTGTCGAAGTCTGGGAGGTTATATGCCGGCCTGTCAATCACATAACGTGGACGGTCCGGCTCCATGGCTACAGCATATCAAAGTGTATTAATGCCATAAAGAAAACTCTCTAATAACAAACACCTTTTACTATAATTACATCAAGGCAGCATCACCAGTATTTCAACATTAGAATTGAAATAAGTTTGAATTTTATCTTTAAACGAAACCAATATTTTGATATTAAATCATGCAATCTGAAAATTCAGTTTCCATTCATTTACCTCTTATTAAGCTTGACAACTGCAAGGCCCTAATCTGACCTTGAAGGACAAAGGATCAGCCAACTGCTAAAATATCTGACCAGGTAGAACACCAAGTAAACAACAGCACATACAAGTTCACCCTGTCCTCAAGTGATCTTGGTCTGCAAACAGAAAAAAGACATTTTCTGAATTAAAACTAGCATTTCTCATATTTAGAACCAAAGAAAATGAACAGTTTACCCCTTAAGAGTGAACAAATGGACATATGACAGGTACACTGTTAACCTTCATACAGGGTGCGGGAGAAGGGAATAACTAGATGTAAAGCTAGAGCTGATAAAAGATTTAACTTTAACATTTCATTTAACACCCACTGACATTAAAGTACATACTAATATCAACCGCTACAAAGCACATTAAACTTCCTACGACCCAGTGAATATCCATGACTAACACATCAGTCCCAATGTCATTAGTCTGTGTAGAAGCACTGATTATGTATGAATATAAAAAGCTTTAATACAGAAAGTTTAAAAACACAATGCTGTACCTTACTGTCGGATCACAACAGCTGCAGGCGTCTGGCTCAAATGTGTATTGCTCACTTGTCCGATCTCTTATCAGGTTTCTGTAAAGAGCCTTACACCTTCTGGGCTGAGCTTAACACTGAAAATGTAGAAACCTTTGGAACATGCAACCTTGTAGAGAAACTGCTGAATCTTTTAAAATTACAGAAGAAACAACAATGTAATCAACAATAAAAGCATATTTAATTGGTTCCGTTTCTATATACATGTAACATCCTCACATTCATTCTCTCGTCAACGAAAACACTATTTTACATGTGTTATGATAAATGTGTTACAGCTTGAGCTAAACCACTTACAAAACAGTTTTAACTTGACTTACATGATTCATACTAAATGTAAAATAAATGCTACACATAGTGCATTTCAACATTAAAAAGGGTGAGACAGAGGAGATTACAATGTGTAAATCCGACTTTGTTCCACTGTAACAGGGTTTGTGTGCAAAACAATGGCATCAACATCTCAACACTAAAGTGCAATCGTTTATCAAATCCGTTTGTGTTTTCTCAAAAAGGAATGTCAGAATTTCCAAAAGGACTCAACAGAAAAAGCATGTCTCCCTCTGGTGGTTCAAACAATGAAAGGCACCAACTCCACAAAATTCCTTTTCTTTGGGCGTGATATACAACTCAACCAATCAGTTCTTATGAAATGACAAAGTAAAACTGCTTTCTTTAAAAAAACTAAATGAGACTACAATTACTCAAATCATTGGCTGAATTAAAAACTGCTTTCTCAGACTGCTTTTGAACCAATGATGAATGGACATAAAAGACTAACTTTGCAGACACTAAGGCTACATTGCCATTACCTGCTGAAGTGGCCTGAATATTGTTTCCCCTCCTCCACATAACTCAGATCAGTTGTACCTGAGTCCCACATCAGGGCGTGTAGGCTACTTGCTAATTATACGACAGATGGATTTATAACGTGTTTAGAACTCACGAGTTGAACATATTTAGGGTTAGTAAATCATTCCTAATAAAATTATTTCCATCTCAATTGTTTTAGGTGTTTTGGAATAAAAAATGTTAGATATTCTAAATAGCAGAAAGCATCTTTTCCTCCTTATATTTCTTGATTTCATTAATATACTGCGGGCTGGATGGAAGGCTTCATGAGACAGATGTAGCCCGGGGGCTACCAACTGTCAATCCATACTCTAGTGGCTGAAAAGAAATTCGGTAGAGTATCTTTACCTTCTCACTCCTCTGCACATATTACCTGTCATCATCATTCAGAGACAGCCTCTCATGCCCCAGTAACATGAGAGCAACAACAGCGGTAGGGGTCAGTGGAGACACAAGGACATTTCAGATTTGCTGGACATCTAAGGAGAAGCATCTGTTCAAGCCAGGCTGGAAGGAACTCATTGTAACTGAGCAGGTTTTGAAGGAACTGCATGATCTGACTATTGCACAAACGACATTATTGTTGTTAGTCTTGTACACACGACTCACATTTCAGTTAAGTTTCCATAAGAGTGTCAGTTTAGGACCTCAATGGTGAATGAATGAACACACATGAGGGCACACAAAGGGTGGGCCACCAAGGATCCACCAGTTCGAGCCTTACTCGGCAAAAGAAGGAAGCATCTGTCAACCGCATTTGTAGGAGCCTTTGAAATGGGGTGACTTTGTCGCATTGCTACGACACCATCGATCTTCAAATGCAGCCTTCGAAGGATGCATCCCCTGAATTGGGACACAGCTAATGACTCAACATTGTCTTTCCTAACTGTTACTATGAAAAAGATCATTTGAGTAAAATCAATCAAGCACTCCACCATATGCTAGTATTAGCAGGGTGGCTTTAGATAGGCAGTTTTAGTTTTAGTTTTACTTGTGAGATTTAAGCTTGGAAACTATCTTCACTTTCATTTTAGCAATGAATCATGAGATGAAAAGCCTGTTATTGCAGGGACTCCCTTACTGTATATACACATTAGTTGCTTTAAGATTCAACAATCCCAAGAGAAAACCTATCTAATAATCCATTTGAATGTCTCTTCATAAATAGTCTCAAGCAGTTCATTCCAGTCTTCTGGGGTTTAGACTTACAGGAATATAGAATGTGGGTCATTAAAAGTAGGAGAACAAGTTACAATACAAATACAGAGCGTGTTAAGCAGGTGCATCTCCATGTGTGGTTTTCCTCTTCTATGTTACAAAAGCTCTTCCAGCAGCTCCTGCTGCCAGGCTAAGACCCCGCAAAGTCCATCACAGTCTATAAAATCAGTACTGACTAGAAATCGCTGAGGATGCTGATGTCTGCAAACTCCTGCCGATATCTGTACGAGTACAAGGCCAAGAGGAAGGACCATTTGAGAGTCAGGAAGCTCCACACACAGGAGAGGTAGAGGCTGGTCGGGTCAGCAAAGGCTGTGGGACAAAGAGCGCGACTTGCATTAGGAAATCATTCCTCTGACTCAAAAGCATAAGAGTTATTAATAATCAATAGTTTCTCTTATACTGAACCATAATATATAGACTAGCAACAGTAGCAGGAGGATTACATTGCTTCTTTGTGATGGCAAGAGTTAGGAAGGTGATGAAGGCAGCCACTGCCAAAGCTGAGAAGACCACACCAACAACGATGAAGAACCTGAGTCCTTTGAGCCAGGTGCGCCAGTAGTCCTGCAGGTACATGATGTGTGTCACCAGAGCCCAGAACGCTAAGACTCCTGTCCAAAGAGACAAGCACACACACACACACACACACTTTCACTGATTTTAAAACTAAGAAAGTATATCCAAATAACTGAAACTGGAGTTAATGAACTTAATTTGTTTTATTAATCTGCCAATTATTGCCTTAATTAATTGCTTAAAATATATGTATTAATCACGTAATATGTTAGAAAATCATGACAAATCCTCATCATGATTCCCTAGCACTCAATTTTCCCAATCTTTAAATTGGTCGCTTCCCCACAAACATCCCTATAAAATCTAAAAACCTTCAGTTGACTATCTAATAAAAGGAACAACGGGCTTAAATGAGAAGCTGGAAGTAAAAAAAGTTTGGTTTGAAGAAATGTTTCAATTATTAGACATTTAAAAATAGCTGCCACCCATTTTACTGTCAATCCATTAACAGATTACCTTCTAACCATTTTACCTCTGACTCTACACAGCTAGACAGATAAATCAGTCAGTATTAGCTTATTATAGATATAGTCCATCGGTAGGTATTTAGCATCTCCATTACACAGTATGTCACCCAGAGAATTGATTTATAAATTGTAAAATGTTTCTATGAGTGAGTGTCTTGGTCACAATCTAAAGGACCCATAACTAGATAGTTATGTTATTATATATAGTACACTAATGTCATATTTTATCTTTTCAGAAATAACTATTTGCTGATACATAGTTATCAGATCTGTTAAACTCTAAACCGTTAATACAGCTTCAAAAATATTAGTCAGGCTATATGGAGGTCCATCTACTAAAAGTGAAGGAATGCATAAAAGTGATGTATGGAGAAAGGCTTCGTATCTAATCACAACTGTAACCTATATTATACCATTAGGCGGCTAACACGGCAAAAAAAGTCCACTGGACAGATACTGAGAGCAAATGAAGTGCTGCAATGAGTCCAATGACACTAGAGACAAACAATACAAACACCTATGATATGATATGATATGATAATGGTGCGGTATGGTGTAGGCCTTGTGTAAGGAATGGGCAGCCTCAGATACTGGAAATGTTTCCACACCACGCAAAATAGACAGTCAATCACACAATTATTTAATAAGCACACACATATTTAATACTACAGTAGGGTACATACCTGAGAGGCCTCCCATGGCCGCTGTCCATGGCTGTTTAAACGCGATATTCCAGACCAAGAAAGCCGAAAATCCAACCACAGTACCGAAAGTAGCATAAGCTATGCTAAGGTAGACCCTATTGATTCCCATTGTAAGATACTACTGCTGCTACCCAAACGTTTGTGACAGGTGCGGCAGGTAAAGACTGATTTTTTAACAAACAGGCTGGTGGTGCTAGCTACATCAACAGCTTACTGCCACATTATGTAATGTCCTAGCTAGTAACGACAGGAAAATTCCCCTCGGCTGAACAACCATGGAAAGCGACAATTATCACTGTCAGAAAAACTAGCTTTCGAAATAGCAAGATAATCACCGGCTGCTGTGCCGTAAACAACAATCTAAAAAGCGTCGCAACGATTTAGATTTCCAGCTAACAGGCAGCTAAAAATATCAAGACAATTGTTTATCTGATAGGCACCGCAAAGATAGCATGCTATGAACGAGAAAACACAACCAGCCTGGATCCACGTCTTCAGTCGATGACAAAATATATCGTTAAGAAATACATTTCTTCGATGTTATTTATATATAGAACTATCTCACTGTTATGAAATACCGAACATACAAGCTTCTGACTGTGCAAAAAAACCCTAATATCTCGGGGTGTTTTTTTTAACACTTTGCTGCAACTTATCTATCACTTATACTTCAAATATCTTTGCACAGAGGAAACCCCCTACTAACCAAAGCACCGCCCCTAGTGGAGAAAAAAGAAACTGTCATTTTAGACCTCTGATGCCAAAAATATTAAAATACTTAAGTTACTTGGTCTTTATCATGCAAAGATTTTAGATACTTAATGTAGAGTGATGATGCTTTCAAAAATAACAACATGCATAGTTTTCAATTATCAAATAAATTCATACTAAGTGCAGTAAACAGAAACGGCCTCTGGAGGCCTCTGGAGGCCGTTGATAGGCTATTTGGTGTGACTACCACCAGCACCCTAGCTACACTTGCACACAGTTTTGCAAAGCTACTTGACAGGTAGCTTGGAGACCTTGCCACAGTTTTTCTGTGGATTACTGTCTCAGTGTCTTATGTCTTTTCTATGTTGTTGAGATCAGGACTCTCTCCACCAGGACTCCTTGTTCTTCTTGTTACTGATGGTAGTTCTCTGTGTCTCTGACTGTATGTTTTTGGGTCATTGATGCTGCAGAATGAATTTAGGACCAGTCAGAGGTCATGAGCCTATTTTTGTGTATTGTGTTGTAATACTTTGTTGCCCTTTTGTCCATCCACCCATCCATCTTCCTCCGCTTATCCGGGACCGGGTCGCAGGGGCAGCAGTCTAAGCAAAGATGCCCAGACTTCCCTCTCTCCAGACACTTCCTCCAGCTCCTCCGGAGGAATGCTGAGGCGTTCCCAGGCCAGCCGAGAGACATAGTCCCTCCAGCATGTCCTGGGTCTTCCCCGGGGCCTCCTCCCGGTGGGACATGCCCGGAACACCTCCCTAGGAAGGCACCCAGGAGGCATCCGAAACAGATGCCCGAGCCACCTCAGTTGGCTCCTCTTGATGTGGAGGAGCAGCGGTTCTACTCTGAGCTCCTCCCGGGTGACCGAGCTCCTCACCCTATCTCTAAGGGTGAGCCCGGCCGCCCTGCAGAGAAAGCTCATTTCGGCCACCTGTATCCGGGATCTTGCCCTTTCGGTCATGACCCAAAGTTCATGACCATAGGTGAGAGTCCTTGCCCTTATGTAGTTATTTTAAGACTAAGTGTTCTTTCTGGCTTTTTACTCCTTACCTGACTATTCCTATATGCCTAAACTGTCTGTTTATGCATAAATGGAAAATAAAAATCTTGAATCTTGAATAATGGCAATGCATAGGGAATCTAAACATCTAAAGTGCCTAGGAGCTTTGCACACTACTGTGCAGTAGGTAAGGGTATGCATTTTTACAGTCTGTATTACACAAAGGTCATTGGCAGCTCATTGTGAAAGCATTTGTTGTTTAAATGTTTAGTTTTACAGTATATCTAAAATCTGTTTGCTTTTTTAAAGATGTTACATAAATTCTTAGAGTGAAAAGTTTAGCCAGGGTGGCACAGTGATGCAGTGGTTTTCACTGCCAGCTCACAACAAGAAGGTTCAGGGTTTGAACCTCATAGCTGACCGAGGCCTTTCTATGTGGAGTCTGTGTGTGTTGTGTTGTCCCTGTGTCTGCGTGGATTTTCTCCAGGTACTCAGGCTTCCTCCCACAGTCCCACATGCAGGTTAAGTTGATTGGCAACTAAAATGCCCAGGTGTGAATGTGAGTGTGTATGATTGTCTGTCTCTAAGTGTCAGCCCTGTGACAGACTGGTGACCTGCCCAGGGTGGACCCCGCCTCTCGCCCAGTGCCAGCTGGGATTGACTCCTGCAACCCTCTACAGCAGGGCTTTTCAATTAAACTCAGGAGGTCCAGTCAGTTAACATCATCCCAAGCTGAGGTCCAGATTATTACACATCAACATTTTCACTGTGCTTTCAATAATTTTAATAAGACACAATTCATGGTGTGGACAGAAACCTATTCAGGTCCGGATTTGGACTGGACTTCGCATTTGAGAACCCCTGCTCTACAGGATAAGCAGTATAGATAACAAATGAATGAGGTTTGGCATAGACACAAAAACATTTTTTGAACAGTGTGTTAGTACAAACCGCCAACTGGAAAGAAATAATGACAGTAGTAGTTAACAAATATTAAACAAGTACAATTTGAAAAGCAAAAGTAAAATAAAGTTGTCTACAGAGGAAATATTCACATGAAAACATAACCCTGCCTACATGGTTTTAGACAAGAATTGAATTTTCCTGCATGAATCACTGAAGCTAAATATTGTTATTTTATTCTGAGCAACGTTTTACATTTTGACAATCAAGTCAAGCAAGGATACACTTGATGTAAAGCACAAATCTTTGCTCTGACACTGAGCTTTGAAGCCTTCTTGTGGTTGTTTGTAGCTCTGCTGCAGTAAGATGTCACAGTGCATAACCGCAGCATTTTCTGTGAAAATGAAAGAAAATCAAACCACAGACTGGCATGAGCAGTTGCTTATGTTCTTCACACTCTCAGACACACACTGCTCTGTCTGCCGTGCTCTGCGGTGCTCTATTCATGACCAATCAGAAAGATACAGGAAGCTGTGTCCAGAAACACTCCCCACAACTCACATAAACTGCACTGACAGAGAAATCATCCTTGGACAGATGAAGCAAAGGAGCTAAGGCTGAAAAGGGAAAGCAGAAAAGTCAAAAAAGTGTAGAAGCCACTGGAGTGAAGAATTGTAGAGTGTGTCACTGGTAAGTTACAGATCACTTGTCAAAATTATGTAACTGACAAATTGTTTAGTTTGTGATACTACTGTATAAATATTTTATGTCCCGAGATGGATAATTGACTTTATATTGTTCTTGTTGTTTCCCATGGAAATGTAGGATTGTCTGATCAGTTATCATTATATGTGCGCCAAGATTTTATAAGCAGCAGATTTACAGATGATTTTGCATCAAAATTGTTCAAAGGAAAAGTCAGATAATTCATTTTCTAAACAATGTCACAGTATTAGTTCCTTTTTAGCACTTATAACTGAATTAATTTGGTAAATACCACCATGTGATTACACAGCAAGAGGCCCATGTGTTAATCTGTGCTGACAAAGAGAAGGTTTTGCAAGTTTTAGAGTTAATGTCTCCATCTGTTTTAATGCTTTCCCCTTAAATCTGCTTCAGCTTCTGCTTTAGTCTTCCTTTGACCACGGGGTCAAACAGATAAAATATGACTCTCGCTGTCACTGCTAACTGGCCAGGAGAGAGGAAGGAAAAGGTGTGTGTGTGTGTGTGTGTGTCACGCCAACAGACATGCAATTGGCAAAGTACACATTCCATGGGCGTAGATGTGTTGCAGGAAATCCCACTCCCATTCCCGGAGGATCTAAATAGAAACACACACACATACAGATATAAATAAATAAATACAGAAAGAGAGAGAAAGAAACACAGACACAAACAATATTATTAGAGTAATAAAATAAAAACTAAAACACTAAAACTTACATTTATATAGTATTTTATATATATAAAGAGAGCCCTTCATTTAGTGTCTTCTACTCTCAGGCTTTATACAACCATTTGACTGAGGCTTACATTAGCTTCCACTTCACTTGATGCAGATTGCAGAGCCCCTGAGTTCACAACAGAGGGCAGCATTGTTTTTACCAGGTGAGCACGTGAGGTGAAGTGTTATGCAAAGCAAGGTCACCTGGGACCTGTGTCACTGAGGAGTTTTACATTTAAGGAATTTAATCTGCCATCTTTACATGCTCTGAATCTACATCTAAGTCATCAAACAATGCAGTGGTGTTAATGAGCGTTCATTTCGATCCCTGGGCGATAAATAGAAATGTTTTCCCCATTAGCAGCCCTGAAGACCTTTATGTTTGAGACTAAACTGCCATAAATGCAGTAAATAAAACTGCCACCTTTTCCTCAGTGATGTGCAGTTGTGCACACAAGACAATCAAGACACTTTGTCAGATTACTATTAATAGACTGTAGCAATGTGCTCTTTCATACTGGCTAAACCATGATGCTGGCATTCCCTTGGGCAATCATAAGAAGTAAAACTGGATTCCTTCCTCATGAACATTCTTATTTCTGCATTGTAGATTCCCTATGAGGCATTTGGAAGAGACAGAGAGTCACACACACCAAAAACACTGCACTACAAACAGTACTTTCTGTACGATTTGATTGTTTGATTACGTTTAACACTGGTTTTTGGGGCAACTTTGACTGGAACATCCTGATGACTACAAACTTGGTAAGAAGTCATTGTTTATTCCCATGAGATTGGAGTAGATATGTTGATAGTAGCGTCAAAATATAAGGTGTGTAACATGCTTTCTGATGTGCAGTTGAGGTGAAGGAGGGTTGTGATTCAAAGTGAATCGTGTTCTCTAGGATTTTCATCATTCAATCACCACACACACTAAGCTCCAAGATAGGGATAGTAATGTCCAAAAGGAGCAACAAGTGCTGGTGTTAAACAGAAAAGCACAGAAGAGGCAGCTCCGGTGCATTGCTGTGCTACATCTCTTCAGCTCGAGGAACAACCAAACCAAAGCATGGAAAGCAGGACAGGATGTTTGTTCTTATTTGTTCATGTCTTGTGGAAAACTACAGCAAACTGACTCAGACACTGAGGTCGGTACAGGAAGGGCAGTCCTGGACTGGAACAATGGTTGGGATTTAAACAGGTCTTATGTAACATGCCCAGCCTGCAGGACACAGTTGACCATGATCCTGTTAAAACTCGAAGTGCATGGGAAATCAAGTGAAACCAAGTCCCCTTGTCCTTGTCCAGGCTTCAAAATTCCATATGTTTACTTTGCTTTGACTAATAACAGCTACTGCTTCTTTCCAAGCTGTTAATGAAACTCTGTTTGTCCATATAGATACTATTCGACCCATCCTCTCTATGGAGAACCTGGTTGATTCCACCTGTTCTCGACCAAGACGTTGTACATCAGAGAACGGGGAAGTAAGTCATCTGCTTCTGTCCTAAAGGCAATAGGCGTGAACCACAGACGCAGACACAGATGAGGTTATAGCAGCATGGTAAAATAAACAGCAGTATAATTTCAGGTTTATGAATCCATAAACCAGTGGGTATGTAACAGTTTAACACCTGTGCAAATGACAAAGACTTGCGCACAAACTGAGAGCTGAAAGTGAACAAAAGAGCTGATAAAAGACAGTGCAGTTCTCCCATCTGCCCTCGAAACAGTTTATCTGCTTGTCCATGTGCCTAAGGACCTGAACCAGACAGCTGGACAGCCTGATAAGTGCTCAGGCAGAGTTCTGCAGCTCATGCGGGCTGTTCTGAACAGGAAGAACAGGAACGGCACTGAACAAACCGGAGCCCACTGTGCCAGAATGGAACGTTAAATACCTTCCTTAAATACCTTCGATCCAGTCTTGGGTCAAGAGTCACACCTTGCCATGTATTTAAACCCGTGAGCCTGCTGTGTGTGGCTGTGTGGAGATTGTCACTGAGGCTGTAAATTAATAAGAAACATTGTAATGAAGTGTTTTTTAATGCTAAGAACTGTATTTTTGCAAATATATTTTTGTTCGCCATTTCTGTGACTATGTCTAAAATAGATTCATTACATGTTCCTGTTAAGTGACATGCTTTTATAACCTGCAAGATGTGAAATCTGCACCTGCCATATACGCATGAAGTAAATCGACGTCAAGCTTAATAAATCAAATTCTATGAATCAAGGCGGTAAAACGCCAGAGGAGGCCGACTCCCCTAGGATTCTGTGTAGTTCCTTGTCAAAGCCACAGAGCGCACACACACAACTCAGCAACAAAGTGCGCCTGTGCCGGGATGGGGATGTCTGACCATTACGCAGCTCGTTCTCGGTGAGGCAGACGCGTCCGGTGAGGTTTGGGTTTGGATGCAGGAGCGACTTAACAGAATCCTACCTGGATTTATGCGACAAAATGTGAGCTGTGGCTGTCGCAGTGTCGTCGGTGTGCAGTAACGAAGGGGTGACGGGTCGACTGCGCCGTGAGTAATGTCAGGAGGTGCAGAGTCCGTGCGCAGATATTCTGACTGGGAAAGTTACGCGTCGATTGTTTTGATCTGAGTCAAGATGCATCTGTTTCGGAGTCATCATTACCAAGTGTTCCGGGACCGCTACTCAGGGGAAACGCCGACTATACGGGGCATCAGCTGGGTATGATGCGTTATTGTTTACTTAAGAGAAACAACTGAGCGGCACAGTTAAGAAACGTTTTACTGGAGCCCTATGGTGGCACACAGAAGATGATGATGATGAGAATAATGACAAATGCACCACAATTATTTTGAACATCATGTCTTGAGCATTTTTGTGAAAGGGCAGAGGAACCCCACGGTCTGTTGTTCATGTTTACAGTGAGCTGAGCCTGAGCTCTAACACAAAACAAGAGCTCCTGCTGTAGCCTGTAGTAGATGTCACTCGCTAGTATGCAAACGTCTAGTAGTTAAGGTGTCTACAGCGTGTCTGCTTTGACGCAGCGTGGCTTCAAATCTTAGTTTTTCTTAAAGTGGCAACCACGTTATATGAGGAATTTGCATCTAATACATTTTGTGCTGAAAAGTCTGAGCTGCAGCAGAGGTGAAGAAAGTAGAAGGGCTCCGTTGACCGCACTTCACAGTCTAGGTAGCCCAAAAAGGCAGTGCGCAGACATTTCAAGAATGTTTCCAGGAGTCCAGAGCAGATTTCTCTATTGTTTTAGCAGCTCTGGTGTGGAGACACAGGAAGGTAACAAAGCACAACGTTTTTATTAACCCCAGGTTATAAATAGTGTATTGTCCATTGTTCACCTTCACTATGACACCCCTACTGTATTCAGTTTATAAAAGAGTTTGTAGCAGAATGTGCAAAATAGAGGTGGGTGTTTCCAGGTCGCAGGCCCTTTCACTTCATTTCTTGTGCTTCAGGTCTTTTACAGTAAATGGCTTCAGTATAACATCATATGTCAAACTGTAACTCTCCACTGTTAGTAGCTAGACCGCAGCATATTACTTTACATCACGCAGCCCAAAAGAGCAAATAAACAGTAAATAACTAACAATTATGTTTTGGATATAGCCTTCAAGTCTGACACCCAGCAGCCAGAGCTTAACATGTGACACACATATTCTTATTATTCATTTATTCATTTATTTATCCTTTATTTAACCAGTAAGCCTCATTGAGAATGACATCTCTTTGTCAAGAATGGCCTGGCCAAGAGGGTAGCAAACAGTTAAACATGGGATAACACATGTAGACAAATACAACTGAGACATACTTCAGCAAACACAACATCCAGATAGTACAAAGTCAAATGCAAACCAAAAGAGAGTTAAAAAGCATAAACAAGTACACTTTAAAATGAATAATGGCAATGAGTGATCATGCTATGTTCTCAGTCCCTTATAATGGATTTAAATTGCTCCAGAGCAATTGTTAAATGTCATAAGAGTAGTTCAACCTGTTTTCACTGAGTCTGTTTATTCAGGTTATCTTACGTGTGATAAATTGTACACAAACACTTTCACAGAAATGTCCTGGCTGTTTTAACAAGATTTACAGAAGTTCAAGTTGACAACATACTTTAAGCACCCTATTGTAAAGTGAATGAATGACTTGGCATTATACACATGATCATCTTTTTTGATGGGAACCATGCTGCCACAAAACGTGAGATCATCCTTATGAACAAGATTTACTGTAAGCTGCAACTTAGGCATGGTATTAACTGAAGTTGCAGAGACTTGAAGAGATCAGTGTTTCCCAAAATGGTATCCAGTCTCTCTCTTCATTGTTGTATAGTGTCAACAATGAGCCCATTTAAACTGGCTCTGAGGCATTAGCTGAATGCGAGGCTCATACAGTCCGATACCTTAAACAGGGGCAAAAACAAGCTCATTTTGCTGTCACCATAAGAAGATGCACTCCTGTGCTTCTGGCTCTAACATACCACTGCATAGACATGGAGACAAAGCAGAATAAAATGCCTCACATTCATAAGGGTTTGTAATGGTGTCTGCTTGTCTGGAGATCTGGAGGAACACTGGGTTTCTTATGTACTCAGGGGGTGGACATTTTGGTTGGGTCTCAACTGATAAACTATGTGATGCACGTGTTTTTATGAAGGCATATTGGGTTAAAAATCCTTAGATCAGAAACAAAACACGTTAAGCTTAAAGTTTCTTCAAGCTGTTCACCCACAGTAACGACAGAAATTAATGACGTTTTATGAAAATGTTAGAACTGTTGGCAACACACCGTTCAGGCAATGATCATATGATGTAACTGGCCAGAAAAACATGCCACAAAGTTTACCTGCAGAAGAACTGGAGACACCGCATAGGTGTTTATCAGTGATGCGAAGAGCTGATCACAGCTGCATGATCAGTTTAGTCAGCTACGAGTCATGCTTTATGATGTGTGTAGTTTAAAGTTTTCAAAGCTGTTCATGACACTTCAAACAAAAAGTGAGTACACGTTACGAGCAGTTGTCTTGTTTTCCTCTGCAGTATTGAAAGTTGTTCATACAATGCAGCTCAAAGAAAGTAGCTCATCCTCAGTAAATATTTTGTCCTTGCAACATGAGCAGCCCTACTGACACAAATGTGGCACATGCATATCATTTTTCCTTGTCTTGTGAAAGTCCAGGCGTAACACCTTGTAACCAGGTTATTTGACCTGATAATTCCCTTGAATAAAAAATATACATGTGATATTTTGTTATGGTTTGCGGACTTGCTTCCTATTTTGTGCTTTCATTTTGGTTTGATTTCCTGGTTTTGTGTCACCTCACCTGCTCCAGCTTTACCCTATTTCTCAATTACTGTTCATTGTTTCCACCGCTGCTCATTATCCTCTGGTCTCCCTCCTTCCTCTCAGCCTCTAGCTGGTTCATTCTGTACTTACTGTCTCCATTCACTTGCTACACCCTATTCGTTTGCCTTGTTCCTGTAGCTCGGTTAAGTCTCCTGCTTTGCGTTCTGTCCCAGCAGCCTTTGGACATTTCCCTTGAGGACTCTGGACTTTTCAGTTTTGTTGGAGTGTTGTGCTTTTGAGTTATTTTCTTAGTTCCCTGACTGAACTTTGAGTTGTAGCCCTGTCAGTATTTTGTTATGCTTGTCAGGTGGAGCTCTTTTAGTTTTTTTCCTCTCAGTCTCCTAGTCCCGTTACCTTAAAGGATCTACTCAGAACTAGTCCCTCTGTCTGTGTCTGCACCCTGGGTCCTACCTAGCCAGTAGGTTGTAACATATTTACTGAAAGCAATTGCCTTGGGAATAAAAGTACACAATGGTACTTAGAAGAGGCTCATAAAACATAAAAAACTAAGCATTAAAGAGGAAGTCCAACTTAGGCAGACAGGGTAGAGACATGGGAATGGTGTTTTACTCCTGTAAGTCCAGGCTGCAGGAAATGAGCCACTAGAAATAAATGTGATTAGGTGTTTGTATATGTGGCCACTGCTGGAGTCTATTTATCTTTGAATGTGGCCAGCAGCGACTGACACCATCAGTAAGACATTTCCCCACAGTGATTAATAAAGTATAATAAATTAAATTAAAAAATAAATTAAATGGCAGGGCTTTTCAGATGGCTTTAATCATAGGTGGAATAGTCTGCAGTTAAAAGCAACCTTTTTACTTAACAGAATGTGTGGCTACGCACTCTTCCCACCCACTTTATTACACACTGTTGACACCCACCCACACCACGTTGGAGACAATGGTAACAGCGCAGGCTCAGATCATCTATTTGTATTGACCTTTATCCCAACAAAGAGAAAATAATTATTTTTTTTATCTGGACAAATCCAGCTTGGTTCTATCTGTTTATTAATTATTATTTATTAATCTGTTTCATCTATAATTCTGATTATTTGTGCATCTGCTTTGAGATTATCATTAGTGACCAGTGCAGCTAATTCTTGTGGAATTTAAAGCAAGTTAGCTGCTGTGTTTCTGAGGTTTTAGTTATGTTTGGTTATTATAATGTCTCTGTTTCTGTTTTTCCTAGACTCCACTGCCAGAGACCCTGGATTCAAAGGACACTATGAAGCAGGTGTGTATGCCATGGTGTGGTGCACGATGCTTTGGTACATCACCTTCCCACAGTCAACAGTAATCCAGTGTTCTCACCAGTGCATGTAAACTGCTTGTGAACATTAGGAGAGACAGTGTCAGGGGAAAACATCATTTCATTAAGTTTTACCTTTTAAGCAAATATGGATTGTGTCCTGCAGCATAATTAATGACTGACTAAATGTTCATGGAGCTTTGGTCAGCAGGGTTAATAACTATCTAGTACCTTTTAATAAGTAATGTGATATTCTATGTACTTTTTTATTCAAGACAATTAGGTTTCTCAACTTCTGCACTTGTCTCTCTGTTAATTAGCTGAACACAGTTACTGACAGTTGGCATTGCTTTTGAATGCGAGTCTTTATATCACCAGCCTGGATTTCTCTCTCCTGGCAGCTTTAACCTGTACTGACCTCTGTTACTATCTGGAGCTGCAGTGGTTGCATCCCCTCAAACTGCTGAACTTGTTCTTTTGTTGTTATAATATCCTGCATTACTACTCAAGCGAGTCTTAAAAAACACATTCCTAGAGGAGCAAGCAGTCACAAGAAGTCTAAAGGGCACTCCAGGGCCCACAGTCAATCGACCCTCCCCACCATCCTGAGCCTCACCCAGCCCCGGCCCCTCGCTCTGCTTTATCTCAGCTTCTTCAACAACATGCCAAGGAGGGGCAGTTTAAAACACTGATAACAGGGTTTGACAAGGAAAGTGGATCCTGATGGATGCAGTGGTCTCCCCCTTGCAGAAAGAGCAGACCATGAGAGAGGAAGAGAAATAGAGGATCTTTCAAGTGCCAGTGTTTTGTGCTGGAGAGAGGAGACAGAGAGGTTAAAGTAACTGAGTCTGCAGGAGGTGGGTGTAACTCAGAGCTTTGTTTGGTTGCCTAGCAAGTGTTGGCTCCAGATCCGAAAAGTCATCCCTGAGCATCATACATTCTGATGGCACTCTGCGAGACAGATAGTTTCTAATAAGCTGTGTTTGATCGTGCTCCAACTCTTTAAGCAAAGTGTACAATTTTTCTTGAGATGTGAAAACACTAAAACAGAATTCACTGTATTAAACACAAGCTTAGTGGCTTTTAGTGCATTTAACAACATTTTTCACTGGTATAAAAAACTTTTTACATGTTCCAGGCAACTTCTAGAAAAGTCTCACATGATCTTCACTCATGGCTGATGTGGTTCTGCTCTGCAGCTATAGGCTTTATGGATTTGATACATAAGTTGTGCTGTGATTGTACAATGTGTTTTTGTACTTAAGGCAACTTTCCCACATGCCTCTAATGTCGGTCAGAGATGTAAGTCCACATAAACTACAGATACAGCTTGAAAGATTAGTGAACTGATGCCATATGACCCCGATCAAAGACCTGAATAAACATTTTACCCATATTCATCATGTTTTGAATGAAAATGTTGTCGTCACAAATGTGGTCTTATATTTCTGTCACACACAAAGAAGGGGAAACATAAACATCTGCAGTCCACAGATTAAGTTCTGCATTAAGTTCATATCTCACACTGCTGCTAACACAACACAACCTCTAAGGACACGGAGACAGTACACAACAGAGAAAGGTGTCGCCTACAGAGGAGACATATAGCAGACACCTGTACTCATCATCATTCCAGCCAACATGACAAATAAAACCAAACCACACATTGCAAAAGATTATGACCTTTTTCAGTCACGACCAAATTCAAGTTAAAGATGACACAGATAGTAAATGATTCACATAATAAATGATTGTTCTAATAAAGATGTAGATGTTTCCAGTCAAATGACACGTGTTCACATAGTTAGCATCCGCTCTGCTGCAGAGTATCTGAGCAAACTGTACTGCAGCCGTTCTCCAGGTAGACACTACATGACCATGTACGATTCACAATTTAATTCTAAATCAATATCAAGTTGATTAGAAACTTTGGATTCGCACTTTTTAAAATATAGGCTCTTAACTGTAATATAAGCTCAACAGCAGAACAGGCCCTAGTAATAAAATGGGCATGGCTGTCGATCCAAACCTTATATGAGGTCCATACATCAGCGTTAGCTGACAACATTCTGTACTTTGTGTGACAGCTGCACTTGTAGGAAAGGTGTTTGCTCTGTAATCCAACCCACCTGGAACAATGACCTGCAGAATATACAGTAGTTCTTAGGTTAGGTGACCTACATGCAGACAGTAAACAAAATGTAGGTCGTCACTGGAACCTTTTTCAGCATGTTTACATGATTGGCAGGTTTAGCAGCGTGGGCCAGGCCCCTCAGTAAAATATGGCCTTTGGTACAAGGTTAGGTAATGGAAAATTTCCCCATGGAGGAAATATATTTTGGAGTTGACATGCCTGAGAATGTGACTAGGGGTGTCCCAGGGGAAAAATGCCGCCCTGGGAAGACTTGTGACCTCTAGACAACATAACTCCATCGGGCACTGCAGACTAGGGGCACATCTACTCTGATGATGTCAGGCCTGGAAACAGGGATGATAGGTTCAAGTGTCTACTGCAAAGTGTTACCCACAGAGGTTTGTTATAGTTGTACACTATAATAAGTAGGAAAGTGTCTATTGCAAAGTGTTGCCCACAGAGGTTCGTTATAGTTGTACACTATAATAAGTAGGTCTGTGTGAACTTGGATCTATCAAGAATGTGCTATAGCCCTCCATTTTGGTGAAAGAGCAAAGGTTGTTATATCCTGAGTGAATTCCAGAAGACTAGATTGGGCAGCCAGTGCAGGTAGCTTCTGTCACTGACTTCCTTACATTGCCACAACTCCATTCAACAAGGAAAGATGTAGGAAAATGGTCATTTTTGAGTTCTCTGTAAATCTTCACCACCCTGGGCAAACAGCTGTACCTTAGTAATCCTTAGAACAAACAGCCAACTGTCTAAGTCACAGGACCGGGTACAGGAGAAGCAAAGAGGGGGAGTCTAATGGGAGGAGCAAGGTAAAGTTGCTCCATCATTGTAACAGTAAATATTCTGGAGTGGCACTTTGATTCAGTTTGATCCATTTGAGCATATGAGCATGAAGCATGAAAAGGCCTGAAGTTGGAAAGTCATATTACAGCACAAACAAAGCCCATTTTAGTTACATAAGCTTTGCTTCTGCATCAGCTGTCTGCAATTTATTTATTTATTTTAATCCTGATCCTAGTGAGTCAGATTCCTTGTTTGTTCCACATACTTGGCCAGTTTGATTCATGTGTGTGTGTATATATATAGGACTGTTTTTATGGTGTTAATTGTCAATGTACAGTCAGGGCACCACTGGGAATGAGAGCTTGCTCTCAACTGTTTTTTTCTCCTGAATAACTAAAGGTTGATGATGATGGTGATGAATAAACCTAATTCTGATTTTGATTTTGGCAAAGTGAGGACATTGTGTTCTTCCTCGCTTTCTGACACCCCATCAAAGAGCTGTTTGAGAGTTGGGTTCAAGTTGAAACTGGGGTTAGGTTATGTTTAGTATGGGGGTTGGCCATTTAGTTGTGAAGGTTAAGGTTAGGGCTAGGGCATGTGTTATGTCACTGAGTGTCCTCACAAAGATAGCTAACAAATGTCTGTGGAAAGAAATATCGAGAGGAGTTCAAAGAACTACGCAGAGGGTGGTCAGAAAGTTTGTAGTCACTGTGTGTCAGACAGAGAGTGTTGTAGAGGCTGAGAACCCAGCGAGGTGTGGGAGAGTTGAACATAGCCATTTTTAACACATTCTCACCTCCCTGCAACCCACACACACACACACAGATACACCACATTACACTCGGACGCCCACACAAATCTCCACTCATGCTGTTGACATACAGTATGTTCATCACACATGCAAAGAATCTTGTCTGTTTCTGTTTCACACACACACACAAAGCCTTCTTTCTCTTGCCAAGTCGGTTGTTTCAGTAAATAAGCCCATCTTGTTGCATGTCCTCCTCCCATCTCAGACTTTTTCTCACCCAGTTTTATCACTGCATAAAAAGTAACACAACATGTGTTCATTCCTACAATAGAAAGAGAACAAAAAAAGACAAAGTTTAACTGCCTAAAAATCTTTTTTCATGTTCATCAAGTTTCTTTCAGATCGCATTGTGAAGGCAGCGAGATCAGTGTATAGTGTTATGATTGAGAGGAACCCTGGTCTGATCCGAGACAGAAAGTATCACCTCAAAACGTACAGGTAGCTATTCTGGTGGTGTGACTGCTTCCATGTTGAGACTGTGACAGTCTCTACAAACGGCATGTGAACTGATGTGTCCACGTTCCCTCCCAGGCAGTGTTGTTCTGGTAAAGAACTTGTTGACTGGCTGATGAAACAAAATGAATGCCTCCAATCAAGAAGCCAGGCAGTTGGGATGTGGCAGGTCTTGGTGGATGAAGGAATCCTTGTTCATGGTAAAGGCTTAAGTTTTCAGATAAAAACTTACAAATCTTTTTTTTTTTTTTTTTTTTTTTTTTGTCAGTTTTACTTAACACCCTTTGGCCTGCTGCTAAAATGAAAGACGTGATATGTGGGGCAATGTGGAATAAAAATCCACAAAGCGTCCTGTTATATTTTGGTATTTTTAATATATTCTGATGATAATGTCTGAGACAGCACTCATGAAGTTCCCAGAAGAGCGTGAGCAGCCTGAAATGCGACGTCTGAGTCTGGGATTTGTTCTCACTCAGTCAAGTGTTCACTAACCGCTTACGCGCTTTGAATGGGGCACTGTCGTCCTGGAAGAGTGTGCTCCAATCAGGATAGAAACGCTTCATAATCAAATGAAGCTCACTCAGAATGCATTTACACTTATTTCCATTTATCTTGTCATTCCAGAGTTTTCTCCTTAAGGTCAATATTTGTTAATGTGCTTCCCTTTCTCTTTCCTTTTTCTAAACTAATCAGTATCTTTAAGTTTAGAAAAGTTTGTTATATGTAATCGCTATGTAACTACAGGTCTAAAGTCTTGGTCACATTCAGCTCAGTGTTTGTTTTTCCTCCTCTGCCCTAATCAAGTGAAACATGAGTTGAACTTCCATGACAAAGACACCCAGTTCTACCGCTTCCAGAACTCTGCGTTTGGCCTCAACCACATAGCAAATGAGAAGGACTCAGAGGACGAGCTGCAGGAAGGACTATCACTGCTGTCTCAGCTGGGTCCCGATGCTCTGCTCACTATGATTCTACGTAAATGGTTAGTATGTTGAGTCTTTATCGTTTTATAAAAACCTTTTGTATATGTAGTATAACCAAGTTAGTAAAGGTCATTTCACATTTGTTAAAGGTTCAGACAACAGTTGAAAGGAAGCTTCCATCTCTCAGCAAGGTGTTTAAATGCATCTGCATACACATATTGTCTCAACTCTCCCTGTGTTTAGCCCCAGTCAGAGGAGCTCTGAGGACCTGGAGGTCATCTACGAGGAGCTGCTCCATGTCAAGGCTGCTGCTCATCTCTCCACCTCAGTCAGTCGCAGTCAGCACCTGCACATCAGATATTTTTGTATTATTGTTATTTTTGTAACACATTTTAAATTATTCTTTTAATTTTTAGAAACAGGTTGTTTCCCCGTGATGTTGTTACCATTTGAGCTCATTTGTGACGATCATTTTTTATTGCCAACACATCAGCCAAACTGCTATATATGTCAATGTTCCTCTGATTCTTAAACTGTTTGAACCAAGAACCACTGGCGTATATAAGACAATGAAAACAGATGTTATTGGGGTAGTTAGACCTCTTTTCTTGCCCTGTTGTGCCTGTAGGTGCGTAAGGAGCTGGCAGCAGTGCTGGTCTTTGAATCACATGCCAAGGCTGGAACTGTGTGTGAGTGTGACAGCTTCGTTGATGTTTGAACCTGGGTAGCAGAGAGAGACATACACATCTTCACAGTGTAGTGGAACTGCATTATGTTCTTGTGATAAACAGAAGAGGATGTTTTCTATCCCCAAACCATATATAACATCAAGGTCATCACTTGTCAGTCATACATACATGTTCATGTAGAGATGTGTAAATATCTTTTTTTGTGACATAGTGTTCAGTCAGGGGGACAAAGGCACCTCCTGGTACATCATCTGGAAAGGCTCCGTCAATGTGATCACACATGGGAAGGTGGGTCTATTTTATGGTTCTAAAAAACAAATAAATCTCAGAAATGCCTTGTTGCCAAGTATAATGCAGTAAAGCTGAAAGTGTCGTGTGCATACAGGGGCTGGTGACTACACTACATGAGGGTGAGGACTTTGGGCAGCTAGCGCTGCTGAATGATGCCCCTCGTGCCGCCACCATCATCCTGAGAGAAGACAACTGCCATTTTCTCCGTGTTGATAAACAGGATTTTATACGCATCCTCAAGGTGTGTCTGATGACATCAGTTTTACAGTATATATGCGGCACTGTGGCCTTTTCCTTAGATAAAAAACATTAAAAAGTAGGAAAGAATGGACATGCATCCAAGGCACACCACAAATTCAGATCCACCGACGCATTTCTCACCCATTTTTGTTTCCCTTCTTCTTCAGGATGTGGAGGCTAACACCGTGCGCCTGGAGGAACATGGAAAAACAGTGCTGGTGCTGGAGAAGAGCGCTGACTCAGCCGAGCAGGGGGGCGCGGGAAACAGCAGCAAGTGAGGAACTCAGACGTACCCATCTCTGAAACAAAACAGTCACTTCACAAACAGGACTACAACAATCACCAAGACACTTTACCAGGGTGTCAATAGATAATGCATCATGGCGATAACATAAAAGCCACTGGTCATCATAACACAATGAGGAACATGCAGATCTTTTTGTCAAATGTAGTTAATATCTAATTAATGGACTGTTGTCAGGGAGCCAGAAAAGAAATGGACTTTAGCCCTGCCTTGTTGAATGACTTGTTATCAGTCATGAAGTGTTTTAGCAAACATGAAAGTGAATGAACTTGGTACTGACCTCTGCTTTAGGTCATACTTACCCTGTGTTTCTCTCATGGCGTCATACCTACACACACTACATCCATCTTTCCTTGTTCTTTCCACTCTACCAATATGTATTATCTGAGGAGCCCGGTCAGTATTATATTTGGTGTGCTGGCAGTTAGCTCACAGTGCCACTTGGAATAAAGCCACACAGAGTCGCTGATATGGCTGAGACTCTCAGACTAGTAGTCCCAAGACAAATGTTGCATGAGCAATCATAAGAAGAATTTAAATTAGCAGTGATTAAAAAGGGTCTAAACATACTGAGCAGTGTTTATAAAAGAAGAACTGCTCTACATTATGAGGCGCTAACTAAAGCATGCAGAAACATTGATGTTAAGAAAAATAATAATTTCCTTTTCTCTCCTCTTCTGCTGTGATGTGTCTGTCTGTGCAGATACACAGTGATGTCAGGAACGCCCGAGAAAATCCTTGAACACCTTCTGGATACAGTAAAGTTGGACTCTAATGGAAATGATGCTATAGGTACGGGCCTGCAGGCATGTCCTTGCTTTTTACCTGATTTTATTCAGCACGACCAGACTTAGTCAACTGTGTCCTGTTGTGATGTTTGTCTTATTGCAGATCCGTGTATGAGCGACTTTCTGCTCACCCATAAGGTCTTCATGCCCTCCAGCCAGCTGTGTGCTGCACTACAGCACCAATATCCTGTCACGGTCAATAAGAATAACAATGATACTTCCACTGCTACTGCAGCTGCTGTTGCATTTATGATTTTGAGCTTTTAATTTTTGCAAGTAAACTATAGTACAACCTGCTCAAATGCAGTGTCTTGTAATTGTCTCTTTGTTCTTTCTTAGTACGGTTTGTTGTGTTATGCACCTTAACCATCACTGCACCTACCAGGCAGAGCTCTCTGAGGGTTCAGATCAGGAGAAGGCAGCCTACAGTCTGAGCACCAAGCAGAAGGTAGTGAAGCTGATTGGCCAGTGGGTGGCACTGTATGGCCTTCTGCTGAAAGAAGACCCTATTGCTTTGGACTTTTTGGAGGTGAGATTACGAGATCATGCTAATTACATTCATTCTTATTCTGCTATTATGTATTGGAATATTTCTATGAACACTGTTTTTTCCCTGTATTTGGGCTGAAACAGAGGATGAAGAGAGACGTTGCAGTGGATTTCCGTCTGTTCAGCCAAAAAAAAATATTATTATTGTGGTTTATTTATGTGCAGTATCTTAAAACAGCTACAGTTCTACAAAATTCTTTAGTTAAGTCAAATAAATATTGCAGCATAGTGTTTAACTCTTTTAATGCCATGACAGGCTGGAGAACGGATATCAGTCAGTGAGCAGGGTAAGCATCCTCACCGAGCTTTGGCTTTTACAGGAAAATGTTTTGAATTGACAGCAGAAAACTGAACATTAATATCAGACATACAGTTTAAATGAGAAAATGCTGCTACCATTTATCAGTTTGATGTCACTGACTGATACTATTGACAGAACCAGCAATTCGATTGGTTTTCAAACTGTGAGGAGCCAGTGGGGAGGTTACAGCCATTCAGAGCACAGGATAAAGGTGAGTAAACCAGCAAATCCAACTCCAATCCTGTACAATATATGTAGGTTGTTTGGATCTGGATAACTGCAGAACATTACATCATAGATCAGTTACCGTCCATTAGCCCATGTTCAGCCTCTGTGGATGTTGTTTATGAGTAACACGCTACCGTACATCACTGCTCACGTCATCAGTCACCATATCAGCTTCTCTTGACATTATGACTTCTGTCCCTTCTCTGTGCAGTGTTATATGAGATATACAGTCCAGACAGCAAACCCCTCACTCTGATGCTCCCTGTGAACTCATCTGTACAGGATGTGATGTCAGCAATAGTTAAAACTGGCAGAGATCACATCCTGGTTAAAATCAACTCTGCTGGAGGTAGGACTCATATTGATGGCATTTTTATTTATTTGTTTTTACAAATGTGCATAGCTGATATTTTTCATGTAAACTGTTGGAGACTGTTCAGAGCTACAGATTAATTCAGTTTTCTGTCTAGCCTGAGTCTTGTTTATAAACTTTCTGCTGTTCATTGTGCTGAAAATTGGTTTTTGATATATGAATTGCAAACAGAAAGAGCTCAGTTAAAGCTGGATGGTACTGCAGTGTACACCGCCTTGGGACTGAATGAGAGGCTGTTCATCTGCACAAGCAGCCAAATCGAACAACTGGTGAGGAACAGGTGTCTTCCATACCAATCTTGTGTTTGTTTTTGTGGATAAAAAGCAGATTTCACTCCTCTTCCCTCCTCCGTTATTGATTAGGCTGCAAACAGTTGAGGCGGTTTTGTTCAAAGCAGCTTCCCTGTCCATAAAGCTATCAAATACACCCTGCCACAACCTTCTCTCTGCTAATTTTCTCTTTTTATCTCTGTCTCTCAGATGCCTCTGAAGGAGCAGCAGGGTCCAGAGCAAGGAACAGCGGACGTCCTTGAACAGATGGGCTCTAAAGAAATCGCCAATGAACTCACTAATTATGACTGGGAACTGTTCACTGCTATGCATGAGGTTAAAATCATTTTCCTTTTTCTTTCCACTTCCTGCATGTTTCACATGTTTCTGAAGCAAATCACATTGTCACCTGTGTTAAAAGCTGGCCTCTCCTTGAGTTCCAGATTTCTTTTTCACAAAGTCTGTCATTTATTTCATTGGTTTGTGACTCATCGTCCCCATCACCCCAGGTGGAGCTCATCTACTACATATTTGGGCGGCATAAATTCCCAGGTGCCATCACAGCTAACTTGGAGCGGTTTGTCCGTCACTTCAATGAGGTGCAGTTCTGGGTGGTGACTGAGCTGTGCCTCTGTGAGGACTTGGTGAAACGAGCAGTTCTGCTAAAGAAGTTCATCAAGATTGCTGCAGTGTAAGAGTTTGTTACGTTAAACCTCAGCCATGGTTTGATGAGAAAGTAGGTTTGCCAGTGTACCACTGGGGACATTCACGGTCCCCAGTGGAACATGAGTGGTTGTCTGTTTCTATGTAAATGTTTCAGCAGCAGTTGTATGGATTACCATGAACTCTAGTACATGCATGTTGTCCAGAGGGTTAACTATGACAACTTTGGTGATCGTCTGATGCCAATTTGAACTTCTAACATTTTGACATTCCCTCGGATGCAAACATGCTAATCTAACATGGTAAACATCCATCCATCCATTATCTATACCGCTTATTCCTGAATAGGGTCGCGGGGGACTGGAACCAATCCCAGCTGTTACTGGGCGAGAGGCGTGGTCCACCCTGGATGGGTTGCCAGTCTGTCACAGGGCTGACATGTAGACAAACAACCCAGAACCTCCTTGCTGTGAGGCAACAGTGCTACCCACTGCACCACCCCATGGTAAACATGATACCTGCTTATATCGACATGTTAACTCAAAGCACTGCTGTGCAGCCTCACAGAGCTGCTAGCGTGGCTGTAGACTCATAACCTTATTTGCATATAAGAAAGAAATGCTTAAAACCTACTACTATAAAGTCACTTTGTCAGTCTGAGACCTATTGTAGTTGTTTGTAGCCATGCTCCCTCTCTGTCACAGGTTAAAGGAGCAGAAGAATCTCAATTCATTCTTCGCTGTAATATTTGGTTTGAGCAACAGTGCAGCACAGAGGCTGTACAAGACCTGGGAGGTGAGAAACCCCTAAATGTAAACAGTTGTGGATGTTGTGTCACCACTTAATAACATCTGGGAATGCTTGTTGTTGTCCACTACAGAGAATACCCAGCAAAACAAAAAGAATTTACTGTGCTTATGAGAGGCTGATGGTAAGTTACACTCTCACTTGCGCTAGTTTCATAACTGTCCTAAAACTCTCAATGTACTCTTATTCCTATAGTTTCCAATAACATGTAAAAGCAGTCTTTAGAATCTCCTGTTAATTTGTTTCATCTCTCCTCCTGCTAGGATCCTTCACGCAACCACAGGGCCTACAGACTGGCTGTGGCCAAACTCAGTCCTCCTTACATCCCCTTCATGCCTCTGCTGCTCAAAGGTAATGGCAAGCAGCAGTCTAAACTGTGGCTGTCCTGACTAAATCACCAGGATACTCATTAGTGACATATTTTCTGTTCATGTCTATGCCCAGACATGACATTTATCCATGAAGGAAACCCAAGCTATTTAGACAAATTGGTCAACTTTGAGAAAATGGTAAGACAAAAAAGTTTTGTAACATTGCTCAGCTCAGTTATTCTCCTTTCATATAAACTCCTCAGTATGCGATTGATCTGAAATGTTGCCTTTTTCCTCACATTGTCACAGCGCATGATTGCCAAGACAGTGAAAATGGTTCGAGAGTGCAGAAGCCAGCCGTACAGTAAGTGATCCAATTTCACTTTACCCTTCATACCTTGAACAGGGAACACATTCAGGAAAGGTCAAAGAGGTATCACAAGCATGATGATGTAACTGATGATATCAGGCATGTGTATATGGATGGTACATGTAGGACATGTCAGATAAGTCAACAACTTCTTCTCTGCAGTGTCTTCATCTCCACAGAGGGGCCTGGCAGACCGGATGTTTCTGGAAGGGCCTGCTACTCGCTTGTCTACATGTAGGTTACATCTACTGTATCATTAACTGTTGGAGTTCCTGTAAGCTAAAAGCTTTACGATAATCAGTTTTATGTTGGTTTTTTTTACTTAATGACTGTGGCTAGTGGCAACCATTTAGGTTGGTAGATAATTTATCACAAAGTTTTTATCTTGATCAATATGCGCTCCACAGCCTGAACACTGTTTCACTGCTTTTCTTGTACAAACATTTACTGTGCATGTACTGTATGCAGAGTCTAACGCAACTTGTTCCTCTCACCCAGACTCCGACCACGCCCTCCCCCTGCGGAGTCCCCTGCGGAGTCCCGGCAGCGTCCAGCGCTACATTCAGAACCTGAAGGTGATTGACAACCAGCGCAAACTAACACAGCTTTCAAGAACAATAGAACAATAGGATGTCAACCTGCAAATGTGCAAAGACTGTGGAACTATAGTACAAATCTACACCGGAACACACAGGTTGTAGCTGAATGAACAAAACTTCCACGTTTGTCTGAAAAGATGGACCTGTGGTGTTGTTGCCAGAATCACTGAGTGCCATGAATATTCATTCTAATTAAAGAAGACTTTACATTCATGGAGAAGAGAGTTAATATTGCATTGTGCACAGTAAAATGCTGAACCAGAGAACGGGTGTTGTAGGTCCATGGGAGTAAGTGGGACACTGTGTGTAAACGTTCCTGTTGACCACATTGGAGACTGGTCCTCTCACAAAGGCAGTGTTGTATTATGTACAGTTAGCCAAAGTACGGCTTTGTTTAGTGCTAAAAATTATTTATATCATTTTGTATTTTGCTGGCTGTGGACAGTGAAGGGTCACAGGAACATAGATCTAAATGCAACACAGGTAATCACTTTAGGTCCTTTTTTAAAAAACTAGTATTTTCACATAAAGACTAATGTATTTAAACAGATCTTTTTTGGCAACTGACATCCATTTCATACATGATGTTTTCTAAATAAATTATTTTCTCAGTTATGTGTATTCAATGAAAGCATGAGAAATTGTAAAAAGAGAAATATTTTATTTAAGGTACAAACTGTAACAGATAAAACTTGATGTCAAAAGACGCCGATCAACACGCCCCATCCCCCACCCGCCCGACAAAAGAGTTCTCCCCAATATGGGGACAAATATTCAACACAGATCAGCTTTCATAAACTCAACACTCTCCTTGTTATAAATATGTACAGCTTCTTTCTGAAAGTCCTGGAGAGTGAACAGGGGCTACAACAAGAAAAAAACAAAAAAGAACAAACCCAGTGCCTTCTCCTGATGCAACCATGGAGGAAGTAGTAAAAATATATATACATCCCTTGTCATTATAAATAATGGGATGGTAAAGAATTTTCATGTGGACAATGTTAAAGGATTTAAATCAATTACCAAAATGAGATTTTGTGGACCATTTGACAAATAGTAAATCACTATCCTCCACGAGAGGGCAAACAAACGTGAAACACATGGTTTTTATAACGGTGGACAGGTGAAACAGCAGAGCACATAAATTTTCAAAACTATGTCAACAAACCCAAATTGAACTCAGACACATTCAGGTGCTGGTGTTTCTGTGTCGGGCTGCGGCTTGGAGATCAGCAAGTTCAGGATAGTCATCTAGCAGTGAAGTGGTGAGTACATCTGTGGAACAATCCTTAATAAAACTGTTTCATACGTTAGTGAAAGCTGGTGAAAAGCCAGAACCTCACACAAGGTGGTCTATGTGCGTTTGCCACTCATATGTCTGCTTTAACACAACTTAGTCACAAATAAAACAAAAGAAAGCACTGTAATACTAAAAGGAGGGAATATAAATATTGCACTTCCACAGAACATTGACCTCCCAGTGCCTGGTTGTTATCCCTGTGTTCGAGGTACAAGACTTCCTGCAGGATGCTAAGGTCTGGACGGCAGCCTTAGTCTTTTTTCCACTGAGGTAAGTATTGTAATTATTGTCTGGCAGTTAGATAAGGCTTCCTGACACTGACTGTATTTAGGCTATCATTTCAATAGTAATGCAGAATGGCTTAACCTCACAGATCTCAAACTACAGAGGTGACAGGGATAAACCAGGCAGTGAGAATGGTAATAACTAATTCATACACAAAACAAGTGTCCATAAATACACCAGTCATACAAATGCATATATGCATGAAATCACACATGTATACACGCAAGCAAACACACACACACACACACACAACTGACTCTAACACACTGACATGAAGTATTTACATTTAAAGCACATTAAATGACAAGTAAAAGAAACCAATACAAAGCATTTCAACTTTCAGTCCCTGTGGCCTTTTGGTAGTGGGGTGACTTCAGCCACTTCTCTTTCTAAACATGGACAGATTTTACTCAAAACAATCAAAACTACAGTATCTCACAGTAATACACACTGTAATTGAAAATGGATCCTTCATGCTCATAAAGAGTGATGATCCTGCTATGATCTGTTAAAGCTACAAAGCTGATTGTCACATCTCTTGTGGCTTTTAACGCTGTGGTTTCTCCTGAGAGTCATTTGCTTGCACATGGTCTCCACATTGCATGAGATCAACACAAATGGAGCAGGAATAAAGACAGCAAACCGTTCTTTAGGAGAACACTGCTTTTTTGACAGAAGCACCACACTGCTTCAAGCCTAATGTGAGGTTCCACAGGCATGCGGTGGTTCCAGTCCCACCCCAGTCGACTACAAGAATGATGATGCCAGCACTGGTAACTCCGAACAAGAACACACAGGACATAGACAGGAGTCAAAATCAGATCTCAAAGGAAGGTTAGTCAGTGAGTCAGTCTTTGGTGTCTTTGGAAATATATCAGTAGATTCCTTTGAGTGCAAAAACAATTCAACCCAGCACTGTCCACCATCCTGAGGCAGAGAGAGATCATTTTTATGAACAGTTACAAAACATCCATCCAAGCATTTTCTATGCCCGCTTATCCTGTTCAGGGACGCAGGGGGGCTGGAGCCTATCCCAGCATGCAATGGCCAAGAACCAGGGGAACAAGACTTATGTTAAAAAAAAAAAGCTAAATAAAATTTTGTGCTAAAAGCTATGAAACAAGTTTGGTTTCAGCATCCAGACATGTTATATTTCCTTTGCAATAGCTGAGTTTTCACCTGAAACTTGTTCAGTGATCCGTCAATAAAACCATGTGTTCAGGACATATCAGAAAACTTCTTTGAGGCCCAAGCAGGCAGCATAATTCACAAGCTGCCACAAGCTACATTCTGTCAGAGGCAGCGAACACATCAGATCATTAGCACCACAATAAGAAAGTTAATGGGGTATTAACAGAACTTTCTATCACACAAATGCACAAAAGGAAACAGCAGGCAACTCACAGCATCCACAGGCTGACGGCAGCCTGTGCTTCTTCTGCAGCCGCTTTCTTGTTGTCCACCTTGGAGGCACTGAATAAAGTTCTATTAGATAACAGTCTCAACTTTTCAGCAAAATAGGCATAAATAAAAAATAAAATAAACATTCATTTGATTTTTTGTCTTCTCTTAGTGCAGCACAGTGGAGTTCCAGTGGTCTCTCTTTCACCTAACTGCTTTCTGATCCACTCTACATGTTCCGTCCTGTTTCTCTGCATGGCCAGGTACTGTGGTTCTGGTAACTCGGGTCATTTACGCCTCAGAGGCAGCCTGTGGTTTTAGTTGTGCTTTCTCCATGGCAGTTCCATAAGGTAGAGATCGCTTGAAGAAGCCAAGCTGCCAAAAAAAAGAAGAAAATATTTTTTAGAAAAGCAGGAATTAGATATTAACACAGACCTGATTAGTTTAACTGCAGTTCCATTCATCTTTCAGGGTGGTAGTACATTCATTTTTTTAAATCCTTTGTTTCACAGCAAACCTTGTATAGGACGTAGATGAGAAGAGCCAGAAGCAGTAAACCAGCCAGAATGGCCAAAATAATGATCCACAGAGGAACCGAGTTCTCAATATCAGGCTTGTTCCACACCACTGGGGTCACCACCTACAGATGAAGCCACAGTTTGTCTTTAAGTGTCAGTTTAACATGAGATTTTAGCTGATACCACTCTATGAAGTACTGTAGGTCAGCTAGAACATACAAATTAATGAATGCATTAATGAATCTTAAATACCTTTCTGTGTCCACTGGGTGTATGTTTGGGTAGGATGGCATAAGGCATCTTCTCCACACTGTATCTGGCCAGGCACTCCAGCACATAGTGTTTATAAGCCCTCTGATGGAAGAAGCATCAAGTTACTAAATTTGATTGCAAATGCACGTAATCCACTAGATGGCAACAGAGACC